>NW_027110542.1:227794-273358 GCF_000696795.3 Halyomorpha halys
ATTGCCTTTAGGCATTATAAGGTTGTTTATGTGTTCTATCAGTGGCATGAATTGGCTTACGCCAGTAGATCATTGGAGCGGGGAGGGGCCGTTCCGCTGGTTGAACTAACTTTATTGGGTTTGGTACATCTCTTTATATACATACGATCAGCTGATCTCCTCAGTCAGCTGACATCGAAGTAACAGCTGACTAAGGCTGTAACTTATATTAGAAAATAATATACTTTTTAAAAAAAGCTTTTACTTACATAAACAAATACTAATATCTTTAAACTAATCTAAATGTTTTCATAAAGTTCATCTTATTGTCTAACTATCAAAATAATGTTACTTTTATAAATATTATTATTTGATTAATCAAATAATATTATCCCCTAGTTTCCTCCAAAACATACATTAAATTCATAAATCACTGGAGGTCCTAACCCAAATCTATTTTACATTTAGCTTACTCTAAAGTAGTCCTCAAAGGAATCAGGAATGGTAAAGAAGTATCCTGCCCAATCTAAATCATACAGCATTGTTTGGTATGTTTCAGTAAGTTTATCCTATTAGTAGCCAGCTATGTAGTTCCTTTATCAGGCAATCCTGTATTTCGTTTTTCTATCCAACCACAGGTTAGGTTACTAAGACAAGTATTAATTAATGAGGCACTAAACTCACTAATAATTGTTGGAAATGAATTTTGTAAGACCAAGCACCAAAGCATCCGTTTATTTTCCTCATTCCAAAATATATTACATGGATATGAACAAATTTGAAGGTTTAATTTCAATCACAGATATATAAATACTAATGTTTATTCATTCAAGATGTTTGAACTGGGGAATAAAAATAAGATGGTCTCTCCAACCCCCACCCCCCACCCAACAGAGATGGTCTAATTCATTAGTCATAAAATAAATAAATAACCAGTACCTGGTAACAACGTAATGTATCTAAACCCGCAATCACACTAGGAGGTCACATACCACAAGATCACAGTCAACACCAACACTTAACCTCCAGATTTCCCCCCCTAACCCATTGCAGGACCAAATACCCACCACTTTGGAGAGGCCTGAATGTATCCTAGGACCTGAGTCTACCCTGGGCTAATATCAAAGAAAATACATTATCTCCACAGCAGACAAAAGAAGCCCCTTTTCGCCAGCATAAATCTTATATAATAAATAGATTATAATAAAAAATCAAAATCAAATAATGTATAAAATAATACCTCTTTCTCAGGGATTGTATTTGCTTTCATTAAAGAAGAATGAATTTGACCAACAAGCCAGAAAACCGAGTTAGGAAAACAATGAAAATTTTCATGTAAGCTATTTATAAAACTCAGAGTAACTTTAACCAAATCTTTTAAAATCGAAAATTTGTACTTTCTTATTCCAGTCTTATACTCTTCACTTCCTTCCACACCGAACTTTTTGATACGTTCTTCCAAACTGAATCTGTAATAAATCAATGTTACTATCACTCAAAATATACATAATACAATAATCACAAAACTAAATAGATCAATAGTCAATAATTAATGAATTTTCAGTAAATAAAAATTTATCATATATATCGCTGCTTTACTTAAATAGTGGCATATCTAGCAAAAACAAGTTTTTTTTGTATTTTTTGTTTGACGTAATTCATAAATTTATTTAATCATTCCATCTATTTTGACATATGTGCCATCAATTAAGCAAAACAGTGATATGTAAATAAAATGAACACTGAATAGTCATTTAAATTAGAATAAAAACTTTATAAGATATGAGACATAGCATTACAAAACCAGTTGGCCATATCCATTTCTACTCATCAAAATTTACATCTGATTTAATTGTTTTTGGAAGAAATCCTTTCCTCTCACGACAATCTAGGACAAAACCTTATAAAGAAAAAATTATGAAATAAACTAGGTAATTTAATGCCTCATATATTAATTCTTATATCAAAGAATATGATAAAAATATAACTTTTCATAATTAAAGTAAAATAATAATATAAAAAATCTAGTGTGGTGCACCACATCAAAAAACTTTCACTATGAAAGTTATATCCTACTTATGACACCAAGTTTTGAGTAGATTAGTGGACTCGTGTTCAAGTTATTACTATTTTTTGTTATAAAATTAAAAAAAAAAAAAAAAAAAAAAAAAAAAAACCAGAATGGGCAAAATTTTGAACCTTTTTTTTTTTATTTTTCTGTTGCTATAGAAATACTTATTCAGAGTTCTTCAGATGGAAATGACAAATATTAATTTTTTTTACTGCCAAGAATAAAACGGTTCAATAAATGATAGAGAAGTCATAAACAAAAAATTGTAATTCGGAATATTCAAGCGGTCTTGATTTTTTTTTTCAAGCCTGTCTTTATATTATTTTTTCTCCTTTATGTATTCATAAAAATGTTTAATATTTTTTTATTGTATTTATCTAGTGTTTATTAATGCTTCTTTTTAATGTTTTGTTTTTAAAAGACTGAAAACAAAGAAAACTAAAAATTTCTCAGTTGAAAATTCAAAAACTTTTTTTTTTTGGTTAAATCTCATTTTAGAAGAGAGAGTTTAAATTGAATAAAAATCCTCTTTTATGGTAAGGCAAGACATACTATTAACCCTAATCCTAACTCTTCATATAAATAAACATGTAGAATGTATAAAAAAGAAATCAAGAGCCACAATAAATCAGTATTGCATCAGTGCATGTGTGTTTAACTTCTCTCCCCTTTTTCATCTTTTTTTTTTAGTTTCTTTTCTAACGCATCATAAGTTATACATATATACATATTTTAAACTTACCTTTCAGCAACTTTCTTTTCTGGATCTATATCAAGGTATTTTTCTTCCATCATTAATAACCCCATTATAGGATTATTGAGAGCAGCAGTAAGGTAAAGCTTAGCAGCAAAGAGTGTTTCATGAAAAGCAGAATAAAGTCTAGCAAAAGCACAAGAACCTTGCTGCAATAACCTGTAAAAGAAGTATTAGAGATATAAACTGAATCTTAGCAAGTTCGAGGGAAATATACCCAACTCTCAATGACCCATTTATATACAATTGATGCAAAATATAGAATAAAGTAAAATAGACAAGATAAGTGCGAAACAATAATAAAAAAAATTAATAAACCCATAAATGTAAATCAGAGGTTTTTAGTCGTCTTTTGAGGAAACCATAAAAATATATAATTGGAGAAGATGGTCGGGGGGTGCGGTCAGCAAAGAAACAACATAAATAAACAAAAAAATATTTATTTGTGGCACTTTATTTATTTTGGCATAAATAAATATTTTTTTGTTTATTTATGTTGTTTCTTAGCTGACCGCACCCCCCTCCTCTCCCCCCGACCATCTTCTCCAATCAGTAATCTACAGTCAACTATCAACAACTCATTATAAAAATATCTAAATTGAAATGGGAAATTATAGTCTTCTCCTGGCGGTTAGGTGATCGAGTTTCAGGAAAGATCGTGACACATGATTTCCTAATTTTAAACAGCTTATTTTTTCATAAAAATAATAAAGATTAGTCAATGATGTATTCCCATTGCAAAAGAACGAGTTGATAACTCATATGAATAGATCATATAATACAAGGAGTTTAGAAGATGGTAAAACAATGTATGGAGGATATGACAACATACATCCTAATCAAAGCTCCAAAATTTTTTGTGGATTTTCAATTTGTCTTTGATCTTATATTGTGAAATTAATGAGCTCTAAAGTGTTTCTGGATGATGGATTTGTTCCAAACATTCAAATAAAAGATCAAACTGATTGTTTGGTTCCAATAATAAACGAATCTGGTAGACCTACAAAATCTACACTCTATCTTCTTATCCGCCATCACGACCCATTTGATCAGGTGACGACCCATTCTACACTACGATAGTCAAAATAGGAGGAGATGAGAGATAAGAAGCTGGTAACTGCATTGGGGACAATATGTTAAGAAACATACAGTGGAAGGGAGAATATGGTTGTTGTAATTATATTGGATATAATGTCATTCTAAGAGAGGATATTGCCTAGGACAAAAACAAAGTTGATCATAAATATGTCCAAATGTAAAAATTGGACATGTTAGGGTTGAATGAAATGAGAATTTATTCATTTTCTAAACTTGTTTTTATTGTTTAATCTACTTATTATGTATTCAATTGTTCCACAATTCCAAATCTTTATATAACTTTTAAATAATATACCTTACTACGGACATTATTAAAAAAGATTTAATAAATGGTTTTTCCATTGACTAGATCTACAGAAAGAAAAAATTACAAAAAGTTCTATAAGATTCTTATATATAAATCAAATTACCGACTACAGCACTCAAGTAACGACATTTTTTCACAAAAAAAAAGAAAAGAATATTCATTAATTTAAAAGAACAAAATTGAAAGAAAAACAGTTAATAAATAAGCCAATAATCAAAACTGAGACTAATAAACTGATTGAATTGTGATTGTTAATCTTTATTCTCTTTGTTTACATGGATTCAACTGTGACAAAAGAAATGCTATAAATAAGTCAAAACTACAATGACTTAAGCAAGATATCTAATTATATTTAATGAAATGCATACTAATTTTTTTTTTATTTATTAAAAAATTAAGAATTATTGGTGAAAATAGAATATCCTTGAAGTTATGTCAAACGATCTTATTTCCAAGGACAAGATAGATTAGTTATCAGTCATGTATGTAACCAATTATAACATTTAAAAAATACATAATGATTATTGTAGTATGACTAACAACCGGTAATTAACCATCAAAATAAAAGATATTACCAACCTTCTTGGAGATTCTGATGGAATAATCTGCAGAGTAATTAGATTTTTCAGAACCTTTAGTACAATGTTTTTATGAGCTGTTAGAACACAACTGCCATAAAGGCCCGAAATAAGACTCCTAATAACTTTGGGCATTTCTTCTGGAAGAGATTTATCTCCAGCAACAAGGCATCTAGCAACGAGTTCGGGAGAATCCCGTAGTAAAGATAATAATTCTCCATAGTTACCACATTTCTATAAAACAAAACAAATTATGTTTGCATAAAATTATCAATTTTGTGATGACAATCAATTAATATTTGAACAATAAACATTACTCACCTGAAAACCTAAGTACTTCTGAGCATCTATAAAATTAGTCAAATCAAGATTTCTCGCTCTTTGACAGCAAAGAGAAGGTGTTGAATTTGGATTTGAAAGAACTAGTTGATTAAGATTCAACCTCTGTTGGGATGTGATCCAAGAAACTTGTGCTAATTGTGAATATTTAGCAACAACCTTGCACAAAAAAAAAAAATTATATAAATGAAATGTACATTTATTTTTTCAAGTTTAAATGATAATTAAGTTTTGACAGTTCAATGTCATCCATGAAATCTGACATTAATCATTGTCAAAGCGTCATAATAATCTTACTTTGTCATTTAATTCCTGTATGTATGACTGTTGAGAATTAACAAACAACCTTTCTTCCCTTAATTGAACTGCCAGTTCTACGATCTCCCATAGGAACGGATTTGTTTCCATTTTATCATAAATCTCAGGACCTTTCATAAAATAATCGACAAAACAGATATTTTAAGAACAAATTATTGCACTAGATACAAACATATTCTTTACTTCATATATAACAACAATAATATACCCTCGAATAGGTAATCTGTTTAGCCAAAGAATTAATGTAAAAACTACGAAGATTACGTTCACAAATGTCAAGAACTACACAATAAACATCGCCGTACCCTATTCAACAGTATAAAACAAAAACATAAATCCTACTAACACCCCCTTTCATTGAGTAACAAGTTTAAAGAGTGGGGGGGTTAGAAATTATCTTGTACAGCGCATGTCACTCCTATTCCGAGTCTTAGATAGAACTTTACCAAAATAATTAATTTACGTTCAACGCTCGTTCATTCTTACGTTCGCAACTGATTTAGGTCTACTAGAATAATTTATTCATAAAATAAACATATAGAATTAAATAATAACATCTTTTTGTAACAGACGAGTTATAAATCGCTAAGTGATCATATTCAAATAAATTGGTAGTATTGTTTTGAACAGGATAATTTGAGACAACTTTTTATGTTTAATCGGTATTATTAAAAGAGCATTAATAATTAATGTAATTAATAACACGCTACTAATTAAATTATTGAAAAATAAATGAAGGTAATAATAAATCTACTATTTTAGAGTAAATAGATTTAAAAATGAAATATAAATAAACCATTGCACTCATTTTAAATTTCGTATTCGTTGATCATTAATGAAGGTAGCGATTCTCAATTACATCAGAAACTATTATTTATTAATATCAATCTTTAATTTTAATATTTTCCTTTGAATGAAATGAATTTTTTATTAATTGTTCCAAGAAAACATTAATTGAAAAAATTATCAAGTTAATTCAATTTTATATTCACTTATTACTTTTTATAACACTAAATATATTTTGGGATCCTTAATATACACCCTGTTACTGAACTGAACAGAAAGAAGTACGAATTTCTCAGGAACGGCTGGATAAATTTTCATTAAAGATGTACCAAAATTATTGGAAATAACATTTACTATAACTTCTATTCTCTTCACATTTAGGATTAAATGAATGGTTTTACAGATAATTACATTAATGTGCTAAATGCCTATTGTCATGAGGTAAAGTTGCCTTCAAGAGGCGTGGCCTAATCCCCACTCCTCAGGTCATTTTTTCTTAGAAGGAGAGTAGTGTTATGGTTAACTCTCTTGATTATAATCATTATAACTTTAAAACATCAACCTAACAAGGTTTAGTTGATTCGCCATTAAAATTATGAAAGATTATGATAAGTAAAACAAGTAATGAAGAAATAATTTAATGTGTTTTTATTTTATTATAACTACTATAAGGCTGTTGTTTTTTTCCCCTTAAAATTGTTTTACCTCACCTCTTTATAATTTTTACCAATCCAATCCTCAAAAGGCTACTCTTAAAAGTGTAACTTAAGTTGTTTATAACGTCTAAAGTTTCTTTATTTTGAAATATCACCATAAACTTTTGTGAAATTCACTTTATTGTCTTAGCGGGCTCAAAAATGCATTTGCTAGATATTTGGAAATTCACATAATTTTACTATGGGTGAGAAGAAACATTGCTATTACTCCATACCTATTTATCTTCCCTTCTGGCAGTATAAGACACATTTTTTCTGTAGTGTTATTTTACTTCCAGGGCAGCGATATGTGATAAAGTTCATCTCATAACCTCTTTAGGAGTTGGATCTTTTATATTAATGTAAAGATTTAAATAAATTAAATTTAAATAAAGAACTTAAATTCTTTAATTAAATTAAATTAAACTTAAATAAAGAAGTTTCTTGTATCCATAAAAAAAAAAATCTTGGATATTCTGTTAAAATCCATTAATTATCCAAAAGAACAACTTAAAATTACAATTATGTTTAAATGAAGCAGTCAGCTTTAGGCTTATTCATTATATTGTGCCTGGCCACATGGACATTAAAAGCAATGAGAGAGCGAACTGCCTCGCCAGAAAGGGATCAGAATATGTTTCCTTTACACCCTATTTCATATGTGGTGTTAGTCCTAACCATGCAAAGAGATTGCTGAGGGAAAGGCTAGATTATTCTGGAGGAACACCAGAAGACAAGAGCGGTAAAATATGTTCCTAAAAGGTTTCTGTACCAAAAGAAGTAACACACTTCTTAATATGGACAAGGGTACCTTAAGATGGGTGACAGGACTATATACAGGACACTGTCAGCTGAATAAGCATCTCTATAAAATGAGACTGACAGAGTCACCAATCTGCAGGTTTTGCAGAAAGGATGATGAGACCGCGTATCACATCATGTGCAGATCGTATAAAATCGTATCTTAGATCCTGAACTTTGGGAAACTGTTGAGCCATATACAATATTAAGATTCACAATGGTATCAGGCCTGTTTTGAACAGAGGAAAGAACGGTGTACAATAGGTCCTTAGTGGCCGTGGTACTCTTTTGCGAGGTGAAAAAAAAAAAGGATAACTATGTACCCCATAGTAACATAACTTGACTTATTTGTAAGAGTAGTGGTATCACTTGCCCTAAAAGTGGGAAGCACTTTCATGTTTTGTATGGCAAAAATGTATGACTTTTACACATCTGAAATTTAATGTTTCATTCTAAGCTTATAGAAGGTAAGGTTAAATAATTTTATGGTCACCACTGTGTTTATTTGACATTGGTATCAAAATGTCCCTTAGTTTTAGTTGTGTGGGGCATAAGTGTGCCATACAAATATGCCCAAAAAAAAGTTTATCAATTTTGAAGTAACTGATCAAATCAAGAATGTAATAAATACTTTTTTAAAGTAAAATATAAGGTGTTATTCCTTATTAAAAAGATAAATGTAAAAATGTTGTTAATTTAAGTTTTTTGTATAACTTGAAACTTTGGTATAACAAAAAATTGAGAAGAAAAGATTTTTTGTATACCTATCTGTTCCATATTTTTTTTCTTCACATTTAACTCCCTCGAAAATGATTTGATTTTTCTCTAATTATCATAATTTTCTCTAATTAACACTGGGGAAAAGTATACATTTAAATTTAAATTAGAAAAAAAAAGTCCAGAAATAAGCAATGTAATTTGAAAATATCTCATCATTATGAAATCTATATTGTACCCTTTAATTTATGGAAAAGAAAAGGATAAGTATAGCTAAAATTACTGTTCTGCAAATGAGGTTTGAAAATCAACTATTGTATTTTTAGAATATAATTTAATTACTCCAGTTCTCCTTAATTAAATTTTATTAATTACTCCATATGAATACAATGGTAAATGCCTACAATAGAATTTTACAAAATAAATGTTTTATATTACCCATTGTATAATTTTGTTTAGAATTCGTAAGCAGTATTGACTTGGTATTATAAATCCTTATTATTCTTTTCAGAAATTCATGAATTACCTATGAATCCATTCAAAATACATTTCAGAAGTTACTTCTGCCCTAACCATACTGCTGCTGTCTTTTTTTTTTTTTTTTTTTTTTTTTTGTGAACACTTTAGTCCAAAAATAATTGTTTTTCTATCTTTGTTAAGCAGAATATTTCCACTCAAGCCATTGACCACTGAAATCATTTTATTGATTTATATTTACCCAGTATTACTAAATAGTTTAGTTAATTATTTAATTATATTTTATTATTTTCATAGAACAATTATTTGACATAGATTTTGTTCTGGTTTTACAAGTTTGAGCACTTTTATTTTTATAAAAGAAACTATAGCCTACTTGTAAGCTATTCCTTCCTAAATTTCATTATAAATTGGTGTTCTGTACTATAAAGAAATAAGAATAACATCCCCAGTTTTCACTTGGCACAGTTCAAAAGGATAAATAAAATATTAAACAATCAACAGTTTTAAAATTATTAGTAGATTTTGAAAGCCATATATAGATAAGTAAGTTAAAATTAATTATTAGTTATCTTAAATATAATTTACAATTTATACAACTAATTTTACTATTATAAATTAATTTAAAAATTTAAGATTAGGCAAACAAAAAAAAATGTAAATACTAATTATTCTTATTTTTTATCTCATAGATGAAATGGTCATATGTCAAAAAAAAAAAATTTGTATGTTCAAAATCTTGAACATAAATTAAAACATGTATCTTGTTTTTCATTAATCCGAAATATTTCCACCTCATTTGTCATTTGAAACATTGTTCAGATGATGGAGTAAAGAAATGAGTCATAAAAAAGGTTATTTCATGCGGAAAAAAAGAATAACATTCTTTTATTTGTTATTCTGTTTTAGTTCTTATTAAAGTCATGATTGTAGCATATCTCCATTATTTACATTAACATTCACTTGATAGCTTTATTTAATTAAATTGTTTTGGGTTAGTTGTATTGATAGAAGATTGATTTCTGTGTAAGACATTGATTTGTTTTTGTTTAAAATAAAAAAGATTATTTTTTTTTTTTTTTTTTTTTTAGAGTAAAGTCAGAAAATATATTGTTTTAAAGATACGTCCAAGGAAAACTAAATTATTCTTTTTTCTCCAACATTTAAAATTGTAGGATATTGATTATAATTAACTTTTAGGGAGATATTAAAAAAAAAAAAAAACTGCACTCTTTTGACTAATGATTGATTGATTTATTTACTGATCATTCATTATTCAAAGCAATAAAACTGTTTTTTAGAAAGGAATTTCCATCAAGTTTTTATTATCAAATTAGTATAGTTTTATCTAAAGGTCATCAACTTTTGAAAAATTGAATTAGTAAATTTTTTTTCCAATTTTACTTTTACTGTAGCTTACCTTATAAACTGATTATTTATCTTTTGTATCATTTTGTTTTTCAAGTTATTTATATAAAGGAAAAATGTAACTGAGCCTACTTATAAATTTTCCTTATTTAATATTAAGTTACCAGTGGTTTCTTATTTTAAGGAAGAATAATAACCTCTTTTTCATTATGCTTTTTAAAACTAATGCTTATCCAGTTATATATGTTTAATTTATCTTTACTTTTATTTAAGTTTTGGATTTAAATTTAATTAAAGTCGGTATAATACAGTTGATCAACGAATTTCTCTAATGAAAAGTTAGTTAGATTTAGGGATTCACTTAAATTTTATTAAGATGAAAGGAATATGGTCCGGGTGCGGTCAAGAAAAACTCAAATAGTAGAAATATACTAATTTAATGAGCCAACGTTTCGCCCCACGTTGCAGGGCTTCTTCAGGGCTATTTTGACGGCAGTCAAAACTAAAATGACTATCAAAACTAAAATGAGGTCGTCATTTTAGTTTTGACTGCCGTCAAAATAGCCCTGAAGAAGCCCTGCAACGTGGGGCGAAACGTTGGCTCATTAAATTAGTATATTTCTACTATTTGAGTTTTTCTTGACCGCACCCGGACCATATTCCTTTCATCTTCACACACGGTCAATCAATAATCTTCCAGTATGTCCCAAATTTTATTAAATTTGTGTTTGTTTGGCCTGAAAAGTTTTTTAATTGATTTAAAAAATTTAACTTTTATTAATCATTTGTCTTAACCATACTAGGATGTAAATGTCTCAATAGTCGCAGCCAACTGTTTAGAATGCTCAGAAAAAAGTTTACTAAATGTCATTATTAAAAAAAAAAAATTGTCCCTGGAAGTTTAATGATGAATATTTCTAGTACAAATTAATGATGATCTAATTTCTTTATCAAATAATCTTTTCAACTTCTTGTGACTGGTATATATTGTTTAAATAAATTAATTTGTATCCAGGTTAAGTCTCAACACTCTTTATTATTTCTTTAACAGTCCTAATAAAAAACATATTGAGTATCATCCATATAGGGGAGAAACCTAATCATTGTTACTGCAATGAAGTAGAAATTCATACTTTGAGATGTCATATGGCTTGCCATACAGGAGGGAAGCCTTACCATTGTCCTAATTGAGATTACAAGACAGTGAGTAGTTGTTAAAAAAAACATATAATTCCCAATCATACAGATCAAAAACCTCATCAATGTTCTCAATGTGACTATAAATTAGCAAGCATTATTAATTAAAAAATCATATAAAGTACCATCACAAATAAGAGAAGCCTTATCAATGTCTTCATTGTGAGGATAAGTCAGTAAGAATTAGTCATTTAAAAATACATACTATGGGTGGTCACACAAGTGAAAAATCGTCATCAGTGTCCTCATTGTGATCATAAAACGGTAACAATGAGTCAATTAAAAACCCATATAAAGAACCATTATACAGTTCAGAAACCTTGTAAATGTCTTCATTGTGACTATGAAGTAATATAAATTAGTATGGTGAGAAAAACGTGTTATGGCCTGTCATGTAAAGGTGAGTAGTCTCTCAATTATGAATTAGTGTTTCTACCAGAAAAACAAGTACTTAATTCTAATATAAAAATTAACACCATCATGGTGAGAAGTATCATCGATATAATCGTGAATACAGAATGGTAACCGTATCTGAAAAGCAATATAAGGGATATGAAGTACCTTACCCACATGCAGATGATAAGCCTCATTATTTTCCACATTCAAATAAATACGATTATAAATTGTATATTTTATTGAATTAGAGTGGCATGGGTAGTTTCTAATACCGGGGTCAGCCATGATTCTCTAAGGATGGTAATCTCGTCCTATAGGGTACTATTCCTGTAGGTATGAAGAGGAATGCAAGTCTGGAGGGTAGCCAGCGGCCCGGTCATGCAGGAAGGTAACTTGTTCTACTGGGTACTGGTTCCTATAGATACAAAAGGGTAAGCCCAGAGCGTATCTAGCCTCCAAGGACTACAGATAGAGAAAGAAGGAGAAATCCAGAGAAATAAAAGGCAATATACAATTTCAAAAATATGGTACTAGAATGTACTGATCGACTTGTAAATTGTAATCCTCTGCCTCATAGGGAGGTGTTTTTCTTGATGCAGGATTTCAAACTAAAGTCTTCTCATTTCTGGCCTAATTCTGTCTTTGGGCAATTAAACACCGTTGAGAAGTACTGTGTAAGATGTTAGCTTTCAGTGTTTCAGCAGATTCTATTGGAATTTTTATTAATTCAAATTGTATATTTACAATGTCTTATATAGTTGTTATATGTTACATGTTACATGTAGTATAAATATTAACATATGGTGTTTGCTTGTCGCCAATAGTAATTCTTTTGTTAACTAGTAGGTTGCGTCATTCCAGGTCATAGCAGTTTCTACAGCTTTAATAATTACAGTTTTAGATCAGCAGATGGTGTGTTGCTACAAACCTGTTGTTCATTCAATGAAAGATACATTGTTTCCCTTTATTCAGCAAGGGGAATTACTTACCACTTACTTTACTTTTCGATAGATAATTCCAGCAATTATCAAAGACATCGACATTATAAGGAGTGGCGCAGTGGCCACGGCGTAAAGCGTGTGGCTATTAACTCCAAGGACCCGAGTTATACTGAAGGAAACTGTTTTCTGTTACACTGTAACTGTGAGTCAACTCCTGTGGGTTCTGGAGCCCTCCTGGGGTCCACCCAGCCTCTTAAATTGGGTACCCTTAATTGGGTAAAAATCTTACAGTCGAGCGTGATTCTGACCAAACCACTTCCTTACACAACCGTTGGTCCAGTAACTGTCCTTTTTTAGAAAGTACTGAACCACTGACCCTTCATAGGTTGTAGCGGTACAGATTTTAATTTAATTAATTGGCATTGTAAGAATATGAATAATAGTTTTATTATTGTTACATTAAATACAGTTTAATAACTATAAACAGTTCCACTGTTTTCCAAGTCATGCCTTTTTTCATCATAAGCTTATTCTGCTAATAAAACCTAGCCTAAGATTAATGAATAACGAATTAATAAATAAATAGATTGTAGGAAGATAGTCTGGGTGGCGGTCGATAAAGGTATCAAAATAGTAAAAGAAAACTATTTATTGTTAACCAACATTTCACCCCACTTTGCAGGGCTTCTTCAGGGCTCATAAGAATGAAGTTCTGTTACCAACATTGGCTCAATTAAAATAGTCTTTATTATTTGAGTTTTATTTTACTGCACCTGGACCATATTCCATTTATTTTTTATCTGTCTGCTATATATTGATTATTTTCTGAAAAGGATTGTCTCTTGTTTTATATAGAAAGTTTTCTTTACAGCAGAGTAGGGGTCAAATGAATTCTTTAGCATTTCAGAACAATATTCTATAAATAATTCCAAGAGTAAAATGTACCAACATAAATAAATTTTTTATTAATAATTTGATAACAAAGCTCTAATTCAATAAGGTTCAAGACCAGCTATTAATGTAATTTATTGTCTCATCATCCATTCTCCCTGAAGTAAGACTTTAACGTCTAAGGTACTTTTCCTTTAGACTTGAACCATTCATATTAATACAGATATATCACAAATTTCATTGTAGCTATAAAAATATAACTAGTAAATAGACTACAAGAGAGCTAATTGGCATAACAATAACTACATGATAACTTGTAGTATGGATCTTAGACAATAACACAAACTGTCAAATAGATAGATAACTGTAGATAGCCATCTAGGCAATAGGATAAACTACAAGTTATCTTATAGTTTGCAGCCAATGTGTCAGTATTCATAAAAATTGCTAAATGAAACTTGAAAATTGTATTAAAAAAATAAACATAAAGTTCAAATAAAAAATTTATTATATCAAAATAGGTTTCAAAGGGTCATTTATAAATATATTTTTTATCAAGTGTGCAGGAGATGTCAATGCAGTGGATCCAATTATAACTGTCTTATCAAATGGTTTAAAATAATCTTTTATAAACTTCACTTCCATACTAGTTATACCACCAATCACAAATATTAACACATTGTCATTATCCATTATGTGAGGCCTTGAAGAGCTTAATATCATACTGAAATTAAAACATACAAAATTATTAAATTTATTAGAGACATTTAACAACCAAACTCAAGTTTCTTTAAATAAAATATTATATACCTAAATCTTGAAGCAAAATTATCTCGGAGGCTAAGATTAGGTTTATGCTTAACATCTTCAAGTTCCGGTTTGCTTGGATTTGTAATATCTTCTAATAGCTGTTTCAAGACACTTCGATATTCCAATGGTAATAACATATCCTCGTAAAAAGCAATATTCCTATGAAATTGCAGAAGTTAGTCTGTTATTTCATTGGATTCAAATATTGTTTTAATTAAACTGATCTTAAAAACTGTTACCTGAATTTCATCAGACGATTTCTACTCTTCTTTAAACTATTAAGTTTTTTAAAAACATGAGAGCAGAAGTCACTATCGCCCATTTCTTCGACCTTTAAACCCATATGAAGACCATAATTTTCTCTATCTTCAGAGAAAGCCTTTTCAAATGATAGCAATAGACTACTCTCCAGATCATGATTAATTATATATTTATCACCAATAAAATTATAAAAAAATATTAAAATCAATAATATATGCTCCATTCCCAATCCTTTGCTCCTCCTAGTTTCGATTATGTTTATGATCTAAAACAGAAAAAATATAATTACAATAGAACATTTAATGATCATCTTGAGTTGAAAATAGTAAACCTAATATTTCTACCAACATTGCGTTTAAACTCATTGATGAAGTTTTTACTATTTTTAATTGTTTTTGACCATCTCATCCTATGATTTTATACATTCAACTTACAGTAATGATTTTTAGCAAAATAAGTGATATCCGTGTATATAAAAATTTCTTATGAGATATACTAACCAATTTGATAGCTTCATCGGTTTTATTATCAGCTGCTAAAGCTTGCATCAATAACTTTTGAAAACTTCCAGCTAATTTCATTTTTTCTAAGGCACTGGACTTAACAGTCTGAGTGAAACCCAAGGCATACTAAAATTAAAAATTACAATAAATCAAACCATTTATGGAATAATTAAAGCTTTTGGTATATTATAACAAACTTCTGCTATATTACCTGTAAAGTGGCAGAATGTTTCCTGATGAGATCATATTTTTCAGAAAACTTCTTCAGAACGATATCTTCTAATTCAGTTGGAGAAACGTTTGATTTTTCTTTCATATTACTTATGGTAGATATCTCTTGCGACAGTGCTTTTAAAATATCATTTGGTGTTTTGTAAATAAGCCACTCCAACATTTCAGATTTTGGTTCATGCAAACAACCAGGTGCAATAACATCAAATTTATTACCCCTTAAACAAATAAAATGTTTTAGATATAAATATATCAGTTTTAAAAGATAATCCTCACTCTACCATCCTATATTTAGTGACCAACTAACACGTCTTGAATCATGCAAGTATGCTTATGTTCACAGTAAGCATTTTAAGGATATATTTTACTTATTTATTTAATTATCTATTTATTTATTTACTTACATACATACATACATACATACATACATACATACATATATATATATATATAAGTAAGTAATAATATAAGTATAATAGTATATACTGACATAGTTTATAAGAATTCTCAACAGTTTGAAAGTTATAAATATATTTAAAATTCAATAAAGAAATTTTTACTTAAATCTATAAAGTATTACAACCCAGAAAGTAATAATTCTTAACACAATTAAAATATCTGTAAAGTTATAATATTCACTAATTAACATACAATTATTTAATATAATATAAATTTTCAGTGTAACAAAAGTTTTGGATAGCTTATGTTATGTCTGACATACCTATCAAAAATCAGGTTTTGAAAAAATAAATAAATAAATAAGAAAACTTACATCACAATATTACAAATATATTTTGTACTCAAGATAACACAATATAAAGTTTCTCTAGTCTATGGTAGAGTATAAAAAATATTTATGACTAACAAGAAACCATAGTTAAACTTTTAAATTTTTTTTTTTTCATAATACATAAGTGATGAATAAATATAAACTGTCCTGAGATATGCTGTTGTGTTTATTTCATTACTAAAAAAATGTTTAAAATAAAAACCTTGGTTCCCAATTGTAATATCAACTTATTTTTTAATTGACCGATAACATGATCAGGAGTAAGAAACTGAACGCAAACTTAATTTTATTTATCAACAAAATATTTCAAGATTTATTCACAGGAATTCTTAATATTACATAATATTCTATTCATAATTATTAATATTTACCTACACTTTAGAAGAACATAGGGAAGACATATCAATTGCAACATCTATACTATGTGAAGGGAATGGTGGCAGAACTGATTTCATACAATCAAGAAATGAGTAATTTTCTAGCACTGAGCAACTGCAAACGTCCAGATTTCGATCAATTAAAAGCAGACCCATACTTGAGTTAGCAGTCTAAAACAAAATAACAATGTTTAATTGAAACATTTTACTTCTTTTCCTATGACTCCCTTTCTGGTCATTTCTGACATACAGGAGGAAGGGGAGAGGGGATATACAGTGTACTACCCTTTCCTAACCATGGTGGGAGATTAAGTTTTCATTTCGTGGGACCACCACAGTAATAAAAGTTGACCCCCCAGGCCGGATTCGAACCAGTACCAAAGAAGTCAAAGTTAGCGCTATAACTCCCTTGGCTACAAACAGCCCAAGCCAGTGAAGCTGTCACAAAGTAACCCCGGTCAACAGTACAATCTATAGTAATAGGTCAAATAAATTTTTTTTTTTTAAATTGGTTTTGTAAGACATCCCACTATTAAAGCCAAGCACAGGAACGAAATAAATAAGGTGTTCAATTAAAAAAATTAAATTATTTAAAATCTATTTTAATTTTTCTTTTTATAAAAATTTAGATTTTAACAGTAAATATTTCCACTTTTTTGAATTTGTACAACATATATTGACCTGGTAAGGCTTTGAATAAACCTTTGACAGATATGTTCATATTTTTTAACTAGAAAAATCTTGATTCTCAGAGATTCCAGTAAAATTGGGCATTTCTTTTTTTTTTTTTTTTGACAATTCATCTCACAAACTATATGATGGCAACTTGTGAACATGGAACTGAAGAGTCTTACAGGTAAAAGGAAAAGGTGGTTACTTTTTAAAATAATCTCTATCAGTGCATTGAGTTCATATTTAAATGCTACTTTAACAGTAGTTTTATCATTAAATAAATTTTGGATTCTCAAGCAAAAAAAATTTAAAAATCAATTTAACTTACTTTAGACCTAAGAATGCTTGTAGACTGTTTTTGCAATTGAGAGCCAATCAAAGTGCTGTATGGCCCTAGACAATAAATATCTTCACGAACATTCAATTGGGATAACAAGGCATTCAGGGTTGTCATAAGATATACACTAACCACTTGTAGTTCCAAAGGTAATGACTCCATAGTCCATTCTGCCATCTAAAATTTAAAATATATGTTTCTTAACCATATATTAAAGTTAATGGCTTAAAAATGAATGAGAGACAATATTACGAAAAAGATAAAACAAAATTAATTATCAATGTAGATAAAATGAACTTCAAGTCAGAATTTGTGAGTAAAAACAATTTATTTTTTATCAGGTTCATGTCCGAGAAAGACTAACCATACAAGATAAGTTGAACCAAACCAGCAAGAATATTCTATAGCAAAACTGCTGACTTGAGGAACATTTTATGATGGCAAAAACTTTCAGCTTGACCACCATCATACAACCAATCGTTAAGTGTCCATCCATTTGACTTGAAAATTTTATTTTTGATATAGTAATTTTCTTACCAATACCAAGTCTACCCTTTCATCCCATAAAGAGAATTTGGTTTTTAAAATAATACAACTAACCATAAAAAATTTAAAAACCTACAGGCTGGCTCTGCCAATTCTAAACCACAGCACAATGTTGCATGTGTGCTTGAGTTGGGCCCCTCTGGATTATTTATTTATTTAGTGAACCTATGGAACAAATCTCGAACTTTTCTCATACCTTTGATCACAATTCTTATACAGTACAAATAAGTAATCAATTTAATGGTCGATATAAGTTATAAAAATAATAAAAACGAAGTAAGCTAGCCATCATCACCAATCACATGTAAAATAAAATTATGTAAACTATAGAATATACCTAAGGCATATTAACAGGTTATACTGAAAGACTATTAATTTCATTAGGAAAACTGAAGTAAATTCAATATTAAATTTTAAATACTATTTACTTCTCAATATACCTCAATCAGTATTAGAAAACTAATATAAATGAAAAAACTTGAATCAATAAACAACAGACTTCTTACCCCATGGTTTTGAAAGTATTTGCTGTTAAGATCATCTTCAAAACAAGGAAATAAATCTGAAAATGCTGGTACAATAAAAAAATATTCAGTGACAGAGATAAAACCGTAAGGAAAGTGAAATATTTCTGCTGTATAATCCTGAAAAATGAAAAAAAAAATCATAATTAGAACATAAGATCATACTGTGGACAAAAGATTAAAAGTTAAAAACCATGAGTAATAAATCAGTAAAATCCCTATAATTGTTACAATGATATGAGATAAGTGAGCAAATACCATTTTCGATGCCAAGAGATTCTAATTACAAAAATTATTAAGAACATTGAAAATAGCATCATCAAATATGAAAAGAATAAATAATATTATGATCATACAAGAAAACATTTTGTATTCATAAATTTCTAACCCTTGTTATCAATAAACTAATATTAGTAATCGGAGCCACATTGGCTTTAGGATCTTTGAGTAAAAACCTAATACAAAATCAAAATACGGAAAAAAGTTTATACTTTTAGCAAACTAAATAAAATGATGAAATATTGTATTTAAAGTAGTAAATTTATTACAAAAGAAAAAGTAATGAATCTGATGAAACATAAGTTGACAACAAGTCTAATATTCACTTTATTACTAACATCAGAAACATTACTAAACAATTCCTAAACTCAGTACTGGCCATTTAACTCAATAAAATATACATATATAAACTACCTCAGATTTCATCCAATGTAAAATGTCACGCTCAAGTTTGTGAAGAGCCGTTAATTCTTGACTTCCCTCCTGTACATTACCAGTGGTTGCTAAAGTTAAGGCAACTGGACTACATGATGTTATCACAATGCAATGTTCAAAACTACTACTGGATATAATATCTCTGAGGATCATACGAGGAGGACCAGTTAGTGGATTTTTTATAAGAAATACTGCCTTCTTTTGTTGACTCCTTCCACTCTAAAATAACATAATGTAGCTTAAAAGAATATTGTATTAATCAATTCACAGAGTCTAAGTTAAGAAGCTTTACCACAGAGGATGAAAAATCTTTAACACCCAGAGCTCCAGCCCTGAGCAGTCTAACAAGTCCTCCATTCCAATGCAAACACTCTGCAGAACACTCATCCAGAAAAACAATAGCATTTTTCACCTTCTTACAAACTTCAGTCCAGCAGCTATCACTAGCATATTCCACACTTAAAACCATAGCTTTAAAAACATATCAAAACGGAGGTAAGTTTATTGTAGTTACAATTATACGATGTAGATGTAAAAAATAATTTCACGAATAATGTTTGGAATGATTATTATTATTTAAAACTTCATGCCAACATTAATCCGTTGACTGTTGCCAAATAGCAAATATTAAACATCCAAATTCGTTCCATAATCATCAATCAAATAAACTTCCACTAAGGTCTTGTCATAATACAAAGAGGTAGCTAAAAGTTAAAATAAGTAAAGTAGAACGGGAAATGGAATGATAAAAATTATTATTGTAGAAAATATTTTCTTAAGAATAATATAGGACATTCGAATTAATTTGTTACTTAGGCTATATTTATGGCAAAAGGATCAGAAATAAAACAAGTAAATGTAATTTAAAAATATATAATTAATTAGGGGGTAAAATTATTTTCCGATTGCATTTCAAAAACTGCTACTGCTAATTTAAAATAAAGGTCGTTTAATAAAGAAAAAAAAAGAAACTTATTGATGATGTATGATGGTATGAAGATAGAAGGTCGCTATAGTAGTTAAAATAAAACAACTCTATAATTCCTTTAAAAGAAATCCATTTTGAATGTTTTGATTTCAGGCTCACTTTTCAAAACATAGTTCAGAAAAGTAACAATAAACTTTGATTTGTAAGGGCAATTCGTTATAAAATGTGGGAACCAGTGCACCTTGTTGTCAACCTTGGAGGAAGTGGTATAATAGAGCTGTCAGGAAAAGTTATGACACCGTGGACAAAGAAGAGAATGAGTTAATCACCGACTGCCTTTTGTTTCATTTTACATTACGATTATTGAATTTCACATGAATTTCTTTATTAAAGCACGAATTTGTTGTTAATGGCTTAGTATACACTAAACAAAGTATATTTGTGCATGCATAAACGAAAGTTAAGGATGGAATTTGCTTAACTTTTTGAGACTATACCTACAAAAATCCCCACTTATCTCTAGATTTGGCCCAGATCGGATGAGCTACTTTCAAAATAAAGGTGTACTTTAAAAAATACGTTTACGCATGCGTCAGCGAAAATAGTAGGCAGAATCTGATAACATTGATATGGGACCAATTCACACAATCTTTGAAATTTTCATCTAAGGCGAATCAACGATTCGATCGATTAAGCCAGATCACAAATTTGACTATGGATAAAATGTAATCCTTAATGTATAAAAAGTAAAACATGGATGAAAATTTTTGATTCTGAGAAATAGTTTTTATTAAATTCCTGCCAGAATACAAAGCTTCCCTACCTTCTGTAGTGAGGAAGCAAAAATGTATTCAAATCTTGGAGCTTTTCACAACTTTGATTTCTAATTTTTATTAAATAATTTTTGTTTGCATTCTAAGGCATTGATTGAATTTCTTTTAATGGCAGGTTATTCATTACAGACTAATAAAAAAGCTACTAGGAAACTTACACCATGATGACCAAATGCTTGACAGGTAAAAAATATAATAAAGGATAAAATGCTTATTGTGGATCAACGACAAATCATTAGATTATTGTAATCATTTAAAAATTATTAACATAATGTGCTCTGTATAAAAATGATATTTATAAGATTTTAAAAATTCATTTACATAATAAAATACACATTATGAAATGAGGAGATGGTACAGATTCCTACTGTTTGTTCTAAAATTTTGATAATGACTTGCTACAGTTCTTTTTCTTACATGTCGACTAATTGAATTCCTCTTCTTTGGATAAGTGTTCGGTTATTAGTAGATTTATTCTAATTAATTCCATTTTGATGCACTTTCTGTAGTCTTCCACAGTTTCTGACTGCCTATGAATGTGTTAGTTTGAACATTCAATTTTTTTCTTGATCCGAGAATTAATTGAAAATAAATTATAATCAGCATGTACAATACTTGATGCAAACTTAAGATTTCACAGGGGAGAGGAGTATTGGTATGTTGACTATTGATGCAATGGAGTTTTTAATGCTTTCTGCAAATTTTATGGGGTTCCAATTGGGTGATTTCCCAAAAAAATAGAAGTGAAATTGAATATAAGAGGAGGGTGTTTTTGAAATTTGATAAATGCATGGTACAACATAATTTAGTAATACTAATGCTGATTAATGTAACATAAACAGTTGAATTATTAGTTCTTAGGCTGAGGATCAGTGCCCTGAAATATTATCAATTATGATGAATGGAATATGGTCCGGGTGCGGTAAAAAAAAACTTAAATAGTAGATAACTATACTATTTTATTGAGCCAACGTTTCACCCCACGTTGCAGGGCTTCGTCAGGGCTGTTTTGACGGTAGTCAAAAACAAAGTGACAAAGCAATAAATTGCCATAAATTTCTAAGGGATTATTTTTCTCAAAGGTTCAATAGATCATCAGATTCTTGCAAAAGGACAGACACGGCCGAGGAGTGTTTGTCCTAAGTTACACTGTGATAGCCAAAGGCAAATGAAGAGATCCAAAGAAGGCAGAGTAGAATAATAATACAAGTTTAATTTCTTACAATATTCTGATCCACCGATGTATATTTTTACTAACTGCCACTAAGGAGGATCCATGAAGCAGACTAAAGTCGATTGCTACGATTGCACTAGTGATTCCTAGAGGCTTATAAAGGCCATCGAGAGATACTACATCTAAGACATTAGCTTTTAGTGGATCAGACGATTATATTGTAATCATTATTGATTCAAATAATACATTTAGGAGTATGACAATATATTACATGGTTATTGCATGTTTAAAATTAAAATATTTACAAGAAATAATACATGCAGCAATATATGACGTTTGATGATCGTAGTTTACATCTTAGCTGCTAGGTCACATTATGTCAGCCTGCAATAGTTCTAGGGGCAGCTTGAGCATTGATCAGCAGTGTTGCTACAGATTCAATCATTTTTTGGATTTCATTAATTGAATAAAAGTATAGTTTAGAAATTTATCTGATATTTCTGTTCTTTAATAGAGATCAGAGTTCAAAAGAACCTTAGTGAAGAAGCTATGTGGACCTAGCTTGGAGAATACAATTTCTCCTCATTATCTTCAAGATATTTTTAATATTACATGTTATACCTTATTTTCTCAAGTAAGTGAAATAAAATGAATAGGATAAGAAGTGTTAGATTATTGATGTAATTGGGATTTATTAAAAGAAATCACTAAAAAAAAACATTTATTCTTAGATAAATACATTCTCGTAATGGAAACATAATTAAGTAAAGAACAAGATTAATTTTATTTTATACCAATTTTTTAAATATTTGTTTCCTGAAACCAACACCAGTTTTTCTGGTGGTAAAAATTTTAAAATGAATAAATATTTTTATATGTTCTTAGTACAGGTGATGTATTTTAATTATGCGTGGATCTTCAAAAACATGTATTTTACATTATGATAATATTTTCGCACAACTGTCTTACAAACTAATCAGAATTAAAATAGTTGTATATTATAAAAATAAATAAATAAATAAAAACAAATGTAATCTTTGGAACTGTTTGTGCTGTAAAATAAATAATTTTTGTGTGGATGAATTAGAGACTTTCAGGTGAAATAAATAGTGGTGTAAAAGATGTTAAAAGAGACTGAAATTTCCTTTAAAAAACTGTGAAATCCATCAGTTAATGTCGACAAATACGTGTAAAAGTTCATTATTTTTTAATACCATTCAAAGTCGTTGTTGCATCAGATTTTGGAGTATAATACATTGCATCTAAAAAGAAACGGGTGAAATCACCAACAATAGATCTGTCAGGAATGCCCTGGGACATACCATACATTGCCATCTGTAAAAAAAAAAAACAAGTTTTAAGATAAAAAAAAAACATGCTTAAGAGTACATAAAGAGAGAATTTATTATATTAAAAATTTACATGATTAGAAACTTTGTTAACTATTTTTTTTTCTCTTTGATCGCACCCCAAACATCTTCATATTTTGAAAAATGCAATCAATCATTCATACATATAATAGAAATATTGTCAGTTAAAGTAAAAACATTTGTCATACGCATGGGTCAATACAGCTTCCTCAATATTCCTGTCTTTTTTTTTTTTTATTCTCTTATTATTCTGTCTAAAATTACTTTTTCAGAAAATTATACTTTTCAGTATAATTATACAGTATATAATTGGGTACATATTAATCTATATATCAAGGTTGTCTTTTTGAGAATAAAATCTACAGGACTAGCGGTAATTGAAAATGAGTTGTATAGAGGGAATTGTTTTTTTGCAAGGATAAGGGAAAGTAATTGATAAAATTTAATAAAATTAATATAAAACCTTGTCTAAACTAATCTCCAACATTGAGCTGACCTGGACCAGCCATTTTCGAAATACAAGTTTGCCAAGGAAAATACATTTACTCATACATAAGCGTGAGTAATGGATGGAATCTGATAAATCTATTTCACATAAATCTGACCATAGACAGACACAGAACCAAATTTGTTGCTTGATGTTTAAAAATTAAAATAAAAGTGAAAATTTTTGATTCTAAGGACATTATTTTCTGCAAGAATACAAAACTTCCCTGAAATCGGTAGTGAGGAAGCAAAAATGTATTGAAATACAAATTTTAGAGTTTTACACAATCGTTATTTTTAATTTTTGTTATTTTACCAAAACATTTATAATCAATATCGATATAATCTCAGTATCTAAATAGAACAATCTCAATTTCACTAAAACATAATCATCACTTAATTCTAATAAATAAATATCAACAAAAAATATTTAAAAGAAAAAAACAATTACTAGAATATTTATTTATATTACCTTTCCTTGGACTTCCATTTTAGGATCTTTTAGAATCTCAGTAACCGCCTCTTTGACATCATCAACAAAACGTTCAGCAACTCCATCTTGAGTATGCACATGAGTTACACAAATATGTAAACTAAAAATTAATTGATTATTCATAAATTCGAACTAAACTCATCATAAACATATACAAAGTATATAAATCCAAACATGGATCATACATAAACAAAAATAATAACATTAATAAATTTTCTTCAGGAATTATATTTAAACTCTGTTACACTGTGATATTGGTTTAATTTGTCAATTGATTTGCCATTCTCAGGTTGTTATTAATTAAGATATTTAGTCAAAATTAAAATATTATTTGAACAAAAATCATTTTATTAATAGGCATAATTGGCCATTATTTATTATTTGTGTTCTTATATATTATATGATCACTTAAATAATTATATTAGAGAACAGATTTTTGAGCAGAAAAACCCGAAAAACATACAATAATGTATACAATATTTATCCAAAATATGCATATTCTTCCAAGTAAAATTCACGTTTTAATTACACCTAAAATATCTTTAAAAAGTTTTATTTAAAATGTATGGGTGTATTCATATTGATCATAATTTCTCGAAGCTACTATTTAATATTGAGAAGATAGTTGACCGTGGATAATATATGTGAGGAGAAGATGGTTGGGGGTGTGGTCAGAATAAAACACAAATAAGTAAACAATTATTTATAAGTGCTAACGTTTTGGCCAGAATTTCTAGCCTTCAGCAGGGCTAAGAACAAAAAAAAATAGATAACTACTATTTAATACTATTCCAAGAATCTTCGTTGTTTATTAAATTGTTTGTTTTTTTCTGTCGAGGTTTGGTGGAATTCGAAGCTACGGAACAAAAGATACAACTGCATAAAAATTCGGTCTCTAGTTAACATCTTCTAATCTTAAAAATTGTTATGATGGTTAATTATTCTTATGTATTGTAAATTATGATTATGTATAGAATAATCACTATCTTTGTTCAATAGATTATGATAATTTTTTTAAGATTAGGAATCAAAAGGTGACATTTATTCATATACCTGGTGTAAAAAATCGAAAATCTTTCAGTATGATATTGATAAATCAACAAATGGGTTGATATTATAAGACATTACTAATATTGTTTATTGTATTATACAATTAACAAGATCAATCCTGAAAATAATTTATTTAGATGATTAAAAAAATAATTTAACATACCCTGGAGGAAACTGCAAAGGATTCACACACCATCCATTTCCATTTAGTTTTTCAATAAGGCGGAACACATGGAAATCATTCGATCCTATAGCTATGACAGATGTAACAGGTTTTCCAAAAATAAATATACCATTAACTTTTCTTAGCCTGAAAATAGAAAGTACAAAAATATTGTTATATGTTTATAAATATTATTATTCATTATTTTATTAGGATTTATGGTAAAGCGGTTAACATTTTAAGTGCCTCAAAGATTTTTTTTTTTTTTACACTGTAAAGTGTATTGTCAAAAATCCCTCAGGAACACACTAGATAATGATAATGAGAAAAAAAACCAGCATCAGATAGAATTAGGTGTTGGTATCTATTGAAGCAAGTCTTAATAACTGAGTCATTGTGCCAATTGATAGTCGTAGTAGTGGATAATTTCAAATAATTAAGAATCCCTTACACCATATTAATAAAATATAAACAATCATTAACCAAAAAGAAATTTATTTATTACATTTATAGGCAAGATTATTTCACTAATTTTAATTTATATACAGTATGTTCTATGTTTTGACTTACAAAAATTAAAAAAATGATGCTTATATGACATCCTTAATTAAAAATCATTTACATTTAATTATTCACAATTGATATATCAAAGTAATGTCATATGATAATATATTTTTGAATTTTCAGGTTTCCTGAAGATGGCATGAAAGCCGAAACATAGAACATATTTGCAATATAATGCAAATTTTGGTTTGAGACAGATTTGTTTAGTAGCTATAAAAAAAAATGCATTTGATCTTAACACTTTATTATTTTAACATTCCAATGCTTCGGTTATTCCGGCCATTTTCAAGGATCTATCAATAAAAAAATTTAAAATAAAATCTATTCATTATAAATTAATTTTAGAAAAACATCTTGAAAAATTTAATTACCTACCTTATTACACTATCACAGTCAAAATATTGGTAATTAACATAATTGCTGGCCATTTTGCCTTAGTCAAATCATTTATCATTAGTTAATTTTCTTTAAAACTTCTTAAATTATGAAACATTATCCAATCAATGGATAACGGCTGAAACGCTGGAGTGTTAAGATAATAAAAAAGTGAAGAGATGAAATGAATATTTTTTTATAACTACTATAGAACATATTTTTCATAAATTAAAATTTAATAATTAAAATTGTTCAAAATCCCTGACATTATTTCTATTCTACTAAAATAAAAAAACCTTCATAAGCAAAGAACATTTAAAGGTGAATGTGGAGGAATGAAGTGGTAACCAAAAGAAACTGAGCAGGTTAGGCCTACTTATTAAAACTTTTATATAATAGCAAAAAACTAGAATAGATGTTCTTTTTTTTATGGTCAGTTTTAATTGGTCAAAATCCATACAACCAGAGTTAGAGAAAACTTAGTTGCAATAAAACTATAGCTAAAATTATCTTGGATACAAAGTTTATTTATTAACGAACTATTCATAAATAAATTCCATATCATGCCATACTACATAGCAACTAATGTTAGCCCAATCCTGAAAATAACCAATAATAAATATATTTAAAAAAAAAAAGAATATTTACTCTTCTTCGATATATTTGGCAGTTTCGACTACACTTTTTGTATTTTTGATATACTCATTTTTTCCTAAATGCATTAATGTTGCCCAACATGTAGCAATAACACCTGAAATTCATTAAATATAAATTAAATTTATATGGATAATAATATAGAACACAATGAGTAATAATAACATGAATTTTTAATGGAACTAAACTATTTACCTCAGCATAACATTTTAAATATTGGTTATTGAAAAATCTATAAAGAAATAAAGAAATAAAATTAGTTTGTTATGTTATTCTTGTGTTTTTTTCATGTTTTATATATATATTTAACAGATTCAATTCCAACTTTTTAAAAAGACACTTTAGCCTAATATTAAAGAACCTCTATAGATGGGATGGTTACTAAATGGGATTTAACAGGACTCTTACATTGGGTCCCTTTAAAATTTGTAGTATAAGTCTATAGAACAGGTTTCATCTTCGGGATTCTGAGGGTCGCTTCTGTCACTCGATTTTACAAACAGTTAGTATTTCCTAACATCTTTCCTGTAGCAAGTTATCCAATCCCACCATCTATCTCTTATCTCCTTCAATTCAAATTTTCACCCGCAGAGCATCACTCATTCATGGCCCTCAGAGAAATATTTAATGACAGATTTTTCCTAATACATTCCCATGGAATTCCACACCTTCCTTGGTTCGTTACATCAAAACCCTTCCAACCTTCAAATCGCGTATACTTAATCACTTCTTTTCCACCCGATTTCCAAATAATAACGATTAAATAATTCAATTGAAGTTTGTAAATAGATAGAAAGACAGATTTTCATAAGTATAAAATTTAGCTTAAATACAAGTGGGTAGTTTAAAGATTTATTTAGAATATGTAAATATATGTATATTTATGCATAATCATCATTACTTCATTTTTTATTTTATTAAAATTAGAGGACACCTTATTATTTATAGTTTGGATTTGTCTTTTTGTTACCTTTATCTAGTTTTTTTCATTTCTATTACATTGGATGTTTCTAATTTTCATTTAAAATTGTAAATATGTATATAAACATTAATTGTTCCTAGCTAATTATTTTTAGTCCATTTTTGTGTTGTTTTATTTTTCTCTTTTTTATTTCATTTTAAAAGAAATGAGGAGTTTTCTTAGCATTTTTGATATAATTGATAGTTTTATTTTAACGGTTTCCTTTTCATCTATTATTTTTTTACACTTTTTTCAATTCATTATTTTTATTAAGTCATACAATTCCATTTTTTTATTTTATTTTAACCTTTGTATTATACTGTAAGGCTCTAAAGCCTTTTTAATGCCTGTTATGTAATTCCCAAGGGGCATGTCCTAGAATAAATAAAGAATATTATATTTATTATTAAATTGTGCAGAAAGAAAATAAGATAGCATAATATGTGTAATCAGATTATAAAAACATATAGTTTGACAGTATTAAGCTATTCAGGTGACAAAGAACAAAAAAGTATCTATCGACTGTTTGGGGTTCATGGGTGAAAACTTTTGAAGTATTTTATAATTATTTTTATGATACATTGTAGAAATATGCAGCTAATGTACATATATTTTGAGAAAAAATATTTTTAATAACCAGAAATATTTTTAATTAAATCTATGAAGGAGGAAAAAGTAATACTATACTTTATTAATGAATATTTTCAACCTTAAGTAGTAATTATACCTTATAAATAAATCTTACCACCAGCTCTTGAGCCCCCCACAGTAGGAGATCCATAAATACCACCAGGCCAGTCTGTTGTAATACAATATTGCTCATGTCGATACTTGGGATGAGAATATAGTATAACTGATGATCCCTTGGGACAGTAAGCGTACTGAAATAACGAACAACAAATTGTAAATAACAATACTGGAAAATATATCAATTTTAGTGTGGGGTAGTTACCTTGTGTGTATCAGCCGATATACTTGTTACTCCAGGAACTCGAAAATCAAAAGGAGGAAGTTCATATCCAGCTTCAGGCATAAAAGCTAACAGGAAACCGCCCAAGCAGCAATCAACGTGTACAGGAATGTCATATTTCACACCAAGGGAGGCTATGCTCTTTATATCATCCATAGTCCCATAAGGGTAGTTCGGCACCGATCCTACTAACTGTTATAAACACAGATGTAAGTAAAATTTTTATGCTGACAAAGACTTTATTTATTGCCTAATAAAAAAAATCGTGGAGTAAACAGATCAATTATCCATCTATAAAAATTGAGATTACTGTAATTCAGAGACTATAAAATTTTTTTAAATATTGAATTTTATTAAAACTTAATTATATTTCTTTTCAGGAATCCATTTACATCCTTTACCCACTTCATTATATCACCCAAACAACGTTCTGGACTTGTCTGGCCATCATAAAGGTTTTATTATAAATTTGTGTCATTTTAAATAGAAAATAATTTTTATACATTGACAAATGAATATAAGTCCTATTTTTTATTTTTGTTCAAAAGCTTTTTTTTTATTGATACTGTTTTCAAACAATGTTTGCCTTTTAAAAAGCACTTCGCTCTTTCTGTCCACTTACATATTCAAATTTCTAAGTAAATGGATTCCTGAAAATAAATATAATAAAGTCTTAACAAATAAAGTTCCCTTTGGAACTTAGTTGTAAAATTACAACTAATCATTTGGATTTTATTAATTTTTCAACCATTTTTTTATATAAATATTATTGTATATACTTAACCAAACCAATGCAAATTTCCAATCAAATTTATAAAAATGATTTTTTTTTTCACTTAAAAACATTTGAATAACATTAAAATCTTGATACCAAACCCTTTTTACTATAGATTTTATCTCAAATACAGTTCTGAATGAATCTTTAGACATTTATTATTTATTTTAACTCCTAAGGAAAAGCACTGTTTTGGTTCTTACAACTACTAACAGACAACGAATGCATCTAACTTCAAAATTCACTTAAAACTTTATTATAAATAAAAATGCAGTTAGTAGACTTGGGAATTAAAGTTGTGATATACATCATCTAATTAACAGAACAATAAATCTATAAATTTTGTAAACAAACTATAATTAATTTTGTTTAATAACTATTATTTCTTTTTTTAAATCTTAGCTTCTATTTCTAAAGCAAAATTTTGTACCATAACAGTGTTCCAGTTAATAGCCTTCTCCATCTCAGTTATGGAAACACCAGTTGTTATAGGATCTGTAGATACATAGCGGATTGATATACCTAAATAATTCGCTGCTTTTTCAAATGCTGGATGAGCTGTACGTGGTATAACCATTCGTGGTTTTTTAATACCCTTTACATTCCTTCCATAATCTCTGAATGCTTTACAAGCCATAAGGATTGATTCAGTTCCTCCAGTTGTCATCTGAGATAGGAAAATGATTAATTACAATCTAATATAAGAATATACTAACTTATAGCAATATTTTACTTACAGTTCCACAAGACTCGGGGCTGCCATGGAATAAATTGGCTGATATTCTGACAACTTCAGCTTCCATTTTACATATACCAGGGAACACTTCTGGATGCAGAGGATTTGTATAAGAAGTGGTAGCATAAACTTTTCCTAAGAGACTTAGTAGTTCTTGCGGATTATAATATACTGCTCCAGAAACGAACCCCTCTTTCCAATCATATTGAGCTATAAAGTCAAGAATAGACTCAATAAATTTCATAAAAATTTGGATGTCATTAAGTCAATAAATTAATGTGCCTTCATAACACACTTTTATTTTTCATAAAGCCATCTATCTTATCCTTTAAAAAATAAATTAATATCTTTTGGTCATTTACTAATCAGAATTTAAATTTTAAAAAATATCTACCCAACCCTCCACAATGAGCTAAGAGACTTTTAATAATAAAAAGGAGATAACAATGTTTGTTCCAGTATGAGAGATTTTAAGTTTAAGGCTGTGTGGGAAAATACTGGTGTGGAAAATACTAAACGAGGTCTAGTTCCCTACTGACAAACTCATTTTAAACTCGAGGCTTCGATTAACAACACCTTGTTCTTTCTTTCACTGAAACAAGAAAGAAAACTGAATAACAAAATTTGAAAAACTAATACCAATTCAGTCATTTCACGTGCAGGTTACCTGAAGTTTCACTTGTTTGAAATTCAGAAACTGTTGTAAAATAAAAATAACTTGAGAATTTATTACATAATATCAGAATTATGAGATTTTGCATTGACCTTTGTCAAGAAACAATTGTTGATTTTTTCTTACATAATTGAAAAGCTAAGTGAAAGAACACGTTAAGTGACATTTCAGAAAAAAATAAAAGTGATATTTTTTTGGAATAAACAATATTTGAAACATTTTTTGCTACAAAGCAACTTGTTTAATTTTTCTAAAGCTTAAATTCCAGAAGTTAAAAAAAGAGTTTTACAGTTTAACATAGGTATAACAAAAATCATTAAATTCGATTATTCTCAAATTCATATTTTCGTTACATACCATGTTCTTCCATTTAGTTCTTAAATCATAGTCTTGACAATATAAATATTACAACATAAGTCTAATTTTAAATAATAATAACAAAGAATTTTTAAAGCATAACTGCATTTCATTTAAAAATTAAAAAAGAAAAGTGACAGTAACTCATTCTTTTAAGATGTCAAGCAATAGCAGCCTATCCAGCCCCACCCACGGCCTATAAAACATTTCATCATTGAATTTAACATTTAAACATTAAAGCTAATTAATTATATGATCATGCAAATTTCATGGTCAACATTATCATAAGAATAACAAACTTTCAGTAATTTAGATTATATTTATCATCAAGATACAAGAATAAAATTTAAGTTTGAAAACTGTAAATATATTTAAAAATGATTATCAGTAGAATTAAATTTTGTATAATAATTTATGTAATATTTCTAATAAACCAGCTTATACAATGTATACATTATTCAATAAGAAAAAAAAATACAAGCACACACACACATACATTTATATACATAAAATTATAGGAAAGTAAGAAACAACAGTAAGAATTATGTAAAAAAATTCATAGAAAAAATTATCCTGAGAACCTTGCAGAGACATTGTTATGTCGACTGACTTAGATTAGATAAAGAATGTTCATTTAAAAAGCAAAATATTCAGCATTTGTTAAAATAAATTTCTACGATTAACTGAAATATATGCTCTCTAATAAACGTTTATATAAAATAAATTACCATTATCAAGATACTCTTTAGTGAGATTAATTATTTCTTCTTCTTTCAATCCATCAAGAGGAAGTTGGGTAAAAAAAGGTAGCGATTTAAATCTATCCTCAGCATCCTTGTCAAATTTATCAGCTACTTTTCCCAACTCTTTATCAATTTGATTGGAAATGTATGGAATTTTACGACAAACTCTAAATACAAATTTTTTAGTTCTTGACATTAAACCTGTAATTTAATATTATATATAATACAAATTAATATCGTCAAAACATTAATTAAAAGATAAAATAACTGACTTTCATCTTGATTAAGAAAATCCCAGAGCCAGACAAAAGTTAAGACTGTTGTCATTGTAATAGAAACAATTTGCCATGGTTCTTTGTTCTGAAACTGAGTATTTATAAATTGTTTAAGGACAGTTGGTCCATAATATAAAGTCGACATTTCAGTAACCATAGATAAGTTAATAAACGCTGAGTAGTATTATTAAAATAAATTAGAAAAAAATCAATATCAAAAATTATGTAATTTAAAACAAACACTCAGGAAACTGATAACAGGTGAGGGATTCCTGATATACTCATCTTATCATTTCAAAACAACAACTGAAAGTTCTTTATGTTAGTGGTGGGGGTTGGTAGATTAGTTATCAATCGATGTAAGTAAAATATCGATGTTGTTTCTGTAGCCAAGTACTTTAGTTATCGATATCACTATTTCATGCTTGAGTACTTATCGGTAGTAATCTTTCTTCCAAGGTCAATACTCAAGGTCATTATCGGATAATTAATTGCACCTAATCAATCTCTTATGAATAAAAAAAATCTATGTTGGAGCGAATCGGTAGTCATATGCACTACAATTATTTTCAATATAAATGTTAATAAACTTAAAATATATTAATATTAATTATAATATAAGAATGAAGAAGATATGATTTGTTTGCGCTCAATGAAGGGCACAAAGAAGTAAACCTTTATTTTATTAATACCAACGATTTTGCTAGAATTTCAGCCCTTCATCAGGGCTAAGAACGAAAAACAACATAATAACCATAATGAATAAAAGAAAATACAGTAATATATATATACACATTATTGACCCTATAATTTTAAATATGTAGAAGATGGTCAGGGTTGCGGTCAAAAAAGAACAAAAATAGTTGCAACCTTGACCATCTTCTTCACATTTAAAAGAAAATACAAAATAACTAGAAAATAACAGATATTATAGATACATAAGAATTATTAAAAGAAAATGTATGTGTAGTGTAAGCATTATAAGAAGATTTAATTAAGTATTTGAGAATAAGTAATATTAAAATTGTCTTCTCTCTTATATGTATACATACATCTTTATATACACGCCGTTTTCCAATTTTAGCCCCTTTTTCAATGCTGCTTGATTTAACTAACTTAAATCACTTCTCTCCATTTTAAATAAATGTTTCAAAAAGACTGTTACCAAATTGGGATTTAGTGGAGTGAGTTGGCCAGGAAGGTTTGCCTTGTATTATTTTTGGTCTAACGGTCTACTCTTGAGAGATTAATTTTTTTTTTCAACAATTTTAATTTTCAGTTTCATTCAACGTACCTCATCATATCAACCATATCATAATTTTATATGTATTAATTATTTTTTTTTTTTATTTCAGATCATTACTAATACTATGATTTTATATTCAATATAGGTAATAAATTCTATTCTGGCGCTTTTGTAGAATAAAAATTTCATTATTTAACTATTCAAAATAAAATAACTTTGAATAAATTGAGAAAACAAAAAATACTCAAGAGAAGAGGTTTGCACTCTTTGTACTTGTCAATCATTAAGTGAAGATATTTGGAGATAAACGTTATTTACTTAAAAATAAAACGAACTCCCATCCACAAGGGGAATGGATTATCCATTTATACTGTATACAACAGACCGTTGATTATCCGAACGTCAATTATCCAAATTGGATTCACGGAAGAGATGTAAGGAGTGTTGACACTGCCATTCCTAGAAAACAAATTTATTTTAAATAACAGCATTTTCTCTAAAATTAGAATTCCTTGAACTATTATAATAGAACTCCAGTCTTGTTTCCTAAGTACGATTTTAACAGAATGATACATGCTAGTTGAATGAAATCGGTTTGATAAAAAATACATTCAACATTTTGTTACTAGAAACTGTTACATGGCTTTATTCTATTTGTCCAACGGATATTACACTGAGTTATTTCACTCAAACAAAGTTAAATCTGTCAGTTTTAAACTATTCGTTGTGAAGTGTACATTGAGGATATTTCTGCATACAAGTCACCAAAAAAAAAAAAAAAACAACGAGTAGTCCTTCCATTAAAAGATATAACAGATATATTTTTATAAACGTTTACTTTTTTAACTATGTACATGTGTACTACACAATAATTTTTTTTGTTTTTTTACGTACGTGTTGATTGTCAGGCATTTTCCTTTTTTAGGTAAATTTCGATTATCCGAAATATACTCGACGACATTAGTCCGGATAATCGTCGCTCTACTGTATAAATAGATTAAAGAAAAATAAGTAAAAATACATCTTAGGTCAGTTTATTTGGTTTTTCTATTGGGTACAACTATGTATATAATAAGAAAGTTATTTGTTTCAGAATAAAACCTAGGAAATCCAGGATAACACTTCTGACTTTTCAGTACTGTACAGGGCATGCGCGATACAGGATTTCGGAGGCGAAACCTCGTACCACGCATGATCCGGATAGTCAGAAATTGTTGTTAGAATAGACCCAGTATCAACACTTATCTTTAACTTATCGCTATGGCATTGGTGATCAACATAGTTTTACGCCACTAAACAAAATTGAATGAACGAACTTATCTTCAACTTTCTTAAACTTTGGGCCAAGTAAACTGTTTTAAATAAAGGTGAGTCCAGGAAAACACGTTGAGCCTGGGATTTGATAAATTCATACTGTATATTTTCACACTAATTCCTAGCTTTGGATCATATCGGACGCATCGTTTTCGAAAAATAGTGTCAGAAAATAAATTAACTCATTCGTGATGGATGAAATTTGATAAAATGATACTGGACCATTTTAATGCTGCTCATTAACCTACCTCCTCCGTCTGAGTACGGCAGGTAATAGTTGATGAAATTCAACACAATTTATTATTCCTAATTCATCAAAATAACTATTGAGGATTGTAAATCCCTGTTTTGATGAAACATTGAAGTTTCCTTTTATATGGAATTAACACAATTATTTCTGAACTTCTATTATAAACCTAAAAAGGTATGTTATAATACAGTTTAATTCATCAGCAACCCTCAAAACGTCTTTGTGATGTTTTTTCCTTTCTCTAGCTCATAACTTGGATTTTCCTAAGAATGCTTTAAAAATAAGAGCTGCTTGCATCTGATTGTAGAATAGAATGCGAGAAAGGAAGATGAAGGTCCAGTAATACGTTTTCTTTTTTTTTAATAGTAGTATCTTTCTGAAATTTCGATGTGATTGAATATTGATATTTTTAATTACTAGAGATTAATGAATATTATCAGAGACTGACATGTTTAGTTGTAATTGAATATTGAAATTGTCTGATAATGTTATTGAATGTTGATATTTTTAGTTATTATTATAGTAAATATCGTGTCCCAAATGAATTGTTGCATAACTATTAAGATATCACAAATATCAATTGTACACAATTAAATTAAAATTTGAAGAACTTAGTGATAATTAATTAAATAAATTGAAAATGATAAAGGAAAGAATCAAACATAATAAACGAGTTTTCATTGCAGAAAATTCAGGTTCCTGTTAGTTGAGGGGCATTTAAGAAACCTGTGTCAATTTATACTCAACTAGACCTAGGAACTTATAATAAGACTTAAATAATAATACTTATTTGCTCCCAAAGAAGGATGGGCCGAATTTACGATCCGAAGATTTCCGACCAATAACTTGCCTGAATGGCATCTATAAAATTCTTACCTCTATCTTGGCAACGAAGATGTACGACCACCTCAAATCTAATAGCATGATACCCAGTGAACAACTATTTAAAGTAGTTACTTTCTCACATTAATCAGTTGAACAATAAAAAAAAAATAATAAAAAAGGAAACGATGTAAAAATAATTAAGAATGATATAATAGTTTATATACATATTTACAATTATATTGATTAACAATTTTATGGAGTCTGGATGGATAAGAAATGATTGAACAGGCGGGAATTAAAGGTAGGGAGAGTATTGGAGCGACGGATGTTGGAAGAGATGGAGTTTCATAAGGATGAGGATCGGATAATGAACGAACTATCGATGGCAGCGGTTCGGTGGGCCCTTGTGTATAAATGGAGCGAATAGAGGATTTAAATTGAAAGAGCTCGGAGATGTATGAAGGACGGCGGGAATGGATGACTTGGAAGGTGAAGAATGCCAGGAAATACTTGCGACGGTAGGAAGGATAAAGCTACTTTAACTCTGCATAAAAACGGGAAACAGAGGCGTCCCTTGGGATCCCGAAAATGAATCGTACACAGCAATTTATCAAACGTTTTAATTTCACCTAATAATGTATTTATTAAATAGATCAGAGGGTTATTTCAAGAAATAATAATTTGAGAAATAAGGATTATCAATTAAATGATTGTTTGACGAAATAATTCTAATCAATATATCAATAAATAATAATAATTCTAATCAAATACACAAATAAAAATAAAATGGTAAAGGTGACTTTTATTATATATACACAGTCAACTCTTTTGTGAGTGTCCGTTAATGCACCATTTAATATAATTTGACCGCACTAGTCCGGCCTTTTTTAAAATGTAAATATGTATGTAACAGATAACGGTTGAGGTACAGCGGAGTAGAGTAAAGTGGGTCATATTGGATGCTCGGCTTACGGAATAGATGTTAACCCTCATGTTCAGAATCAAAGTTTTTATTTATGATTTTTTAATCCACGCCTTAGTGCTTCTTCATGGATAAGCTTTATACTTCGGTAATTATTGGTTAGGCTTATTTTTTAAAAGTTTTGTCTCTTTTCTATATGAAAAAGTTTAGTTCGTTGTATTGAATAAGCATCTTATTGGCATGGCTAACGAAAACTGGAAGGTTATACGAGTATAGAGCATATGCTGATAAACCGTTGTATGTTGTTACTATTTTGATTATTTGATATTTTCTTTAGGATTTAAGATGGTAAGCACTGTAAGTGAAACAATCAACTTTCCTGCTGAGGAAGAGAAGATAATCAAGTTTTGGGAGGAAATTGATGCTTTTCAACAATGCAATAAATTGTCAAAAGGTAAACCAAGATATACTTTTTATGATGGGCCTCCATTTGCTACAGGTCTACCGCATTATGGTCATATTCTTGCTGGAACCATCAAAGATATAGTGACAAGATATGCATATCAGAATGGTTATCATGTTGAAAGGAGATTTGGTTGGGATTGCCATGGCTTACCAGTTGAATTTGAAATTGATAAGAAGTTGGGCATTAAGGGGAAAGAAGATGTTGATAAATTAGGTATTGCAAAATACAATGAAGAGTGTCGCAAAATTGTTATGAGGTATTCTAAAGAATGGGAAGAAATTGTTACAAGAATAGGTAGGTGGATAGATTTTAAAAACGACTATAAAACTCTCTATCCTACTTTTATGGAAAGTGTTTGGTGGGTATTTTCTGAGCTCTGGAAAAAAGGATTGGTTTATAAGGGTGTTAAAATAATGCCTTATTCAACTGCATGTACCACTCCGCTATCTAACTTTGAATGTGGTCAGAATTATAAAGACGTTGTCGATCCAGCAATAATACCGAAATTCCAAATGAAAGGCTATGCTCAAACATATTTGCTGGCATGGACTACTACACCTTGGACATTACCAAGTAATTTGGCTCTTTGTGTCAATGTAGATATACAATATGTAAAATTACAAGATTTATCTTCAAAAACGTGTTACATTATATCAGAAGCTAGAGCTGGTGACTATTTTAAAAAGATTGATGATAGTACATATTCTTTTAAAGGAGAACAGTTTGAATTAGTCGACAAATTTCCAGGCTCAAAATTGGAGGGTGAGAAGTATTACCCTTTGTTTCCATATTTCAAACATTTAGAAGAAAAATGTTTTAGAATTCTTAGTGATTCATATGTAACAGCTGATTCAGGTACTGGCATTGTGCACCAAGCACCATATTTTGGAGAAGACGACTTTAGAGTTTGCTTAAAGTTTGGTTTGGTTACTAGGGATCAAGAACCGATTTGCCCAGTTGATGCTGATGGTAGATTTACTTCAGAAATCAAACATTTTGCTGGTAAACATGTCAAAGATGCTGATAAAGATATCATTAATCACCTGAAAAATGAAAACAAAATGTTTTCAGTTGCTACTGTTTCCCATAGTTATCCATATTGTTGGAGGTCAGATACACCTTTGATATATAAAGCTGTATCTTCTTGGTTTATTAGAGTTGAACAAATGAGCGAAGAACTATTGCAAGCTAACAGCTGTACCTACTGGGTTCCAGAGTTTGTAAAGGAAAAAAGATTTGCAAATTGGTTAAAAGAGGCACGTGACTGGGCTGTAAGTCGAAATAGATACTGGGGGACACCAATACCACTCTGGGTTTCAGAAGACATGAAGGAAGTGGTGTGTGTATCATCTATTGCTGAGTTAGAACAATTGACTAATAGTAAAATCACTGATCTGCATAGGGAAAGCATTGACCATTTAACTATTCCTTCAAAGAGAAAAGGATTCCCGCCTCTTAAAAGAATTGCTGAGGTTTTCGATTGTTGGTTTGAGTCTGGGAGTATGCCTTATGCTCAAATACATTATCCCTTTGAAAATTCAAAGGATTTCAATCAACGCTTCCCTGCTGATTTCATTGCAGAAGGTATTGATCAGACTCGCGGTTGGTTCTATACTTTACTTGTGGTTTCTACAGCATTGTTCAACAAGCCACCATTTAAAAATTTGATTGTCAATGGGCTTGTGCTAGCTTCAGATGGCCAAAAGATGTCAAAAAGCAAAAAGAACTTCCCCGACCCGATGAATATTGTTAATAAATTTGGTGCAGATGCTCTGAGACTATACCTAATTAACTCACCTGTTGTTAGGGGTGATAAACTTCGTTTTAGAGAAGAAGGCGTGAAAGACATATTGAAAGACGCTCTTCTTCCTTGGTATAATGCTTACCGTTTTTTGATCCAAAATGTACAACTTGCAAAATTAGAGAAAAATATTACAGTTTGTTTTGATGATGAGAAAATTATACCTAGCAATCTAATGGACCGTTGGATTTTATCTTTTACCCAGTCATTGTGTAACTTTGTTAAAAAAGAAATGGCTGCTTATAGGCTTTATACTGTTGTTCCTCAGTTAGTCAAGTTCATTGAAAACTTAACCAATTGGTACGTTCGAATGAACCGACGTAGGTTGAAGGGAGAAACTACAGTTGATGATTGTAAAAATGCATTATGCACACTAGGCAGCGTTTTATTTGTGATGATACGTTTAATGGCACCTTACACTCCATTTCTTACAGAGTTCATTTATCAAAATTTAAAACTTTTAACTGATAAAAATGAGAAGAGTATACATTTCATTCCTTTCCCTCAAGCCAGGGAAAATTTAATCGATGAAAAAATCGAAAAAGCAGTTGCATTAATGCAAGATGTCATCGATTTGGGTAGAGTGATACGCGATAGAAAAACTATACCAATTAAATATCCATTAAAAGAAGCAGTCATTATAGTTAATAGTGAAGATGAAATTAAAGAGATTAGTGTTTTGGAAAATTATATAATGGAAGAATTAAATGTACGAAAAATAACTTTATCATGTGATAGAAGTTCGTTTGGTGTTTCGCTCAAAGCAGAAGCTGATTTTAAGACCCTTGGCCCTCGTTTGAAAGATAAATTTAAAAGCATGATGCAAACTATTAAGGAATTGACTGAGAGTGACATTCAACAATTTTCTAAAACAGGTAGTATCAAGGTTGATGGGGAAGAATTAACTACAGGAGACTTGAGGATATTGTTGAAATTTGCTGGAGAAAGGGCTTCAGAACTTTCAGAAAAATATGAGCCCAATGGTAATAATAATGTAGTGGTTTTATTGGACGTAACGCCTGATGAAGAAATGCAAGCTGAGGGCTTAGCACGTGAAATCATAAATAGAATTCAAAAATTGCGGAAAAAGGCTGGTTTAGTTCCTACTGATGAAATATCAGTATATTCCAAAATTACTCCTGATAATTGCGATGTGAGCACAGTAGCAGAAAAATATCAAGAATATATTCAGAATGCTATTAAAGCACCATTTAATTTACAAATTCCTACTGACTTTACTCCATTAATAGAAGAGAAACAACAGCTAAAAGGTGCCAGTAAGGAAGCACAAATTAGGTTTGCTATTGTTAAATCAAAAACAGAAGAATGTTCGAAAAATATGAGCAAGGTTCCTCATTGTAGATTTGTAGTTGTACATCTCTTAGGTTCAGGACCGGGTTGCGGTGTGAGTGGTAACATAGGAACTGTCTTGTTAGAAAATCCTGTAGGGCATAATATTTTATCTTTAAAAGACTTATTAGATGAGGTGAAAAAATTATTCGGGATTTATGGAAAGGAGTTAGAACTGTTTGATAAAAATGGAGAGATTTTGACTGAAGAAAAGCTGAGAGCTATTACTAAAACATTGATATTTGCAAACCCTAAAGGTATTAAAGTGGAATATAAAAATATAGATAGCTTACCTATTTCACAATTCGTCGATCTGAAATTAAAGGATAAAAGAGGTGCTCTCTTACTAGAAAATCCATTGGGTACTGCATTTCCCTTATCACAAGAAGAGAAAATTTTGAGGGCATCCAATATATTTTCATTTAATGGTCATAAGAAGATATCTCTTAAAGATATTGAATTTGAGTATTAAAGGCTTGTATTTTTGTCAAAGGAAATATCAATCTATTTTTTTTTAACAATGAAATAATTTTAATTTATTCATTAAAAATTTTAAAACTTATTTATAGTTAATTAAGGAATCTTTTATTTATGTTATACATGTAAAAAAAATTGTAAATTTATTTATGTTGTAATTATAACTTTTGAATTGTACAATTATTATTTTTAATGTCCTGCTATTCACCATTATTAACAAGAATTTAAATATATCTAATGAGCTTTTACTTTTGGAAACAAACTTTTTAGATTAAAATATGTATGGCTGCATAAACTGTAGACCTGCCTTTTGGAAATATAAGGCCGTGTGATCTACCTACTAATGTACTCGACAAAGTTGTCTTCTGGTATTGCATGAAATAGTGTTTTGTAGTGGTATGGATGAAATATGAATGAATCATGAGTATTATATCAAAAGTCACTAAATATATTGGGACATGTAGATAAGTTACATTTTATTCACAATGTTAATTTCTAATACTTACCTGACTGGTTAAAATTTTTAAGTTTTGAAATAAACAGATCAATTTTTTTATGTAGAACTTAAATTTGTCAAGAAAATTGTTATAAGAAGTGGATGTATTAATTTGTGATAGAATGCTATCTTATTACAAATTATTAATTAGCAATTAGATTAAAATAGGAGTTGTCACATTATTATAAATTTCTAGATTGACCATGCCTTCCAACTTATCCATCCTACTACTGAACTGACTGTTTTCTAAAAAGACAAATGTTTAAAATTGATTATGTGATAGAAATTCCCTCAATTAATTCATTTCCTTTGATTATGGAAACCTTCAGAAACAGTAAATTCAAAAGCTTTTCATCAGAAAAATTATATAAGGAGCATACTTAGACTGAATAATGTAATTAAATGAAATCCATTCATTAATTTTATCCTGGAATATTGGTATTTGATTAGTTACAATCAAATATGATTAATTTTGTAGGCAGATGTTACTTACTTTTTCAAAATATTGTTTAGTATTTATTTATGTCTCAAAGTGTTGAAATCAACAGAATAAGAAATAAAAACAAATTATTTAATTTGGGTATTTTCTTTAAAACATTCTATATAATATCTCTGTTTAGGAACCAAAATTATTTCTAAAATCAAAATACGAATACTCTTCAATGGCCCTTATCACACCATTATTTTAAACTTTTAATAATTAAAAACTTATCTCAAGCTATAATATAAAGTCTACCATTCTAGTATCTTAAAGACAGCTCATAATCCAACCAGCAAATCTCTATTAGTATGTAGCTAATTGTAGTTTAAAAGGATTCGAAATAAAAACTAAACTTTTATATGTGATGCATTTATTCATTTTTATTTACAAAACTAATATAGAAACAAAAATTGGAAATGATATTTATAATTAGTTAAATAGAAATATTAATACACAATTTGTTTACAACTAAAAGGTACACGATAAAAATAAAACAACATAGGAAATACCTGCTAAATTAAATGCACAGTGGTGGACTATACGTTTCATATGAGGGAGATAATCAGGGTGCAGTAAAAAAAAACAAAAAATAGTTTTCAACTACTTTTTTAGGTTTTCAAACTAATTTTTTTTTAGTTAACAAAAAATAGTTTTCCACTATTACGATTTGTTATTTTTTGACTGCATCCCCGACCATCTTCATATTCAGTTACGGTTAATTATTTTTATATATAATATACGTTTTATATTTTAACTCTCACTAACATCAGCCCATTCCAATTCTTCTCCCCATCCCTCAGGTTCAGTTTCTGAGCTATTAATGTCAAATTTACTTTTCTCTTCATTAGTACTAGAATTTTCATTATTTTTGGGAGCTATTTCTAAAATACTAGTTTTGGATATCACTGGTTCCATATCACGGAAGAAATCGACATCATCAATAGATGTCTTTCTTACAATTTGAGCCTTTACTTCATAAACCTCCAAATCATCTGGAGGAGGAACCACAGCTTTCGGAGTGAGTGGTTCAGAATTGACTTTGATAAGTGGAAGTGGTTTTTCTTCAACCAGTTGTTCAACAGTAGTGCCAATACCATTGTCTGAACCTTCTACGAGTTCATTTGAGGAAACCTGGTTTAAAACAAAACACATTATTGAAAAGTGAGTGGCAATTAGATTCTTTAGTAATTACAAAATAAAAAGGTTAATTGTATAACTCAGTTGAATTTTAAACACATGTAAATAAAACTGATTAGAGTTATTTTTAAAAATAGTTATAGAACTAACAGTCTAGTAAATGGTTGTTATAAGGTGATTCATGATTGCCTATAACCTTTATAACTTCTTCAAACAATTCTTGGAGGAAGGAGTATAATGGAGGGTTATGCTTCCAGGCCAGTGATGCCAGAAGGTGGTGTTCAATCCAGTAGGTCATATTAGAGTCGCTGCCATACTCCATATGCCAGAAATGGCTAGGCAGGGGGATTAAAAAAAAGTTGAAAGCATCCTTACATTTTGTAGTTGAAGTAGATTTTTTGAATTACTATTAATTCTTAGTTAATTTCCTGTTGTAAACATGAAATATTCTAAAAAATAATGTTTACTGTTTTAGTTTTTTTTTAAAAACAACTTTCTCCATTATATCAGAAACAATTTATTATTTGTATCAAACTTTATATTCTAATGTTTCCCTTAAAAGATTTTAATTATTTATTAACTGTAGATAGAAATCATTATTTGAAAATTTAAGTTAATTTAATTTTATATTCACTACTTACTTTTTGGAACAGTAAATATATATTTTGAATCCTTAATATTCACATTGAAATCAGTCTGAATAGAACAAACAAACAAGCACAAATTTCTCGAGAATAGCTAATAGAGTTTCATTATAAACATAGCAATTATTGGAAATAAGTTCTATTCATCCCTATCAAATCAATTTAAAGTTGTCTTCAAGTGGTGTATCCTAATCCCTACCTCTTAACACCATTTTTGATTAGGAGAGTCCCTATCCCTGTATGGTACCCCCTTGAGAGTTTATAAAGATTGGTTTGCCTTGAGCCCAAGGGGGCTAGGAGCACATCACTAACTTCTTCCATCAGAGTCCATATTGTTGATTCTAACCTCTGTATGTGAGCACTTTAAAATGAGTTGAATGAAAAAACATTTTCAGTAATTGATTTAAACTGACAAGCAACAGAACCTGAGTAACTGCCATGTTCTGTAGTCAATTAATGAGATTAAAGTTCTATAAGTGCTATTTCTTAATAATTAGTAAAATCCTACTATCACCTGATGAGGTGTTAAGGAATCCCAAGCATCCCATTGCTCTACTTCATCTTCTGATGCAACAAACTCGGATTGTGCCTCTCCTCCGTCAGGCGAGGGCCTTTCAGTAAGGAATATTTCTTTTTCTTCTGAAATTTTAACATTAATAAATAGTTGTTACATGACCTTATAGACAAAGATGCACTTTCTTAATATCTTGACACAAAAAACAAACTATATTTGGTTGAATTTATACTTATAATATAAACTATCTCAAATTATGGTTTCTATTCCAATATTATTTTTTATATAAAAATTAAATAGATTTTTCAATCTTCTTGTTAGGTTTTTCTGATTGCTTCAGTATTATTAATTATGAAAATTAAAAATTACTAACGTGAAAAAAATATATAGCTACATAATGAAAACAGCCTGAATTCAAAAAATGAGTCATCTTAATTCGTTTCAAGGTTTCTAATAAACTTTAATAGGCTTTTAGGGCAACTTGAGTGGGATTTTGGTGCTTGAATAAATTGTATTTGTACTAATATATAAAACATTTGTATAAACTTATATTTTATTTTATTCTTTGTATAAAAACAATTGC
>NW_027110542.1:273435-302026 GCF_000696795.3 Halyomorpha halys
AAATTCAATCTAAATGTATAAAAACAAATAATAATATATTATTATAATACTATTATATAACAACATTATTATTAATAATCGGATGTAATTATTATTATTTTTTATAAGTATTGTTTGTAAACAAATTTAACAGTTATTCTTTTTTATTAAAAGTATGATAAATATCTACTGGGGATTTGTAAGTCTATATTGCTATTTTCCTTAGTGGCAAAAATTTTGTTTTATTTTGTATGGGATGTATTCCATACAATATATTGTATAGTAGAAAGGGGTTTATTTGTGACAAAGAGAATAACTTAGGAACAGGCGGTAGAAGAGAAACTAACTTCAGTATACAGTACATTCTTTGGAACATATGTAATACAAAATGAAACTTTTTGTTTCACTACAAATTTTTTTTTTTTAAAGTTATGCCCTTACTAGAGCAAGAAAGTGACAAGATTTATTGCAAACACCACAGTGAGATAGCTCCAGGGTTATTGGCTGTATGCTATCTGTTATATCGTACTTTTTCTATTTGTGACTAAATAGACATATTGTCCATAAAAAGTTCCTTCAGGGGTAGTTTTAATAAGTATCTGGTAATTAAATTTAACTAAAATGATTATTTTATATAATGATGAGACTTAAGACAACAAAAATTATTATAATCTATGACTTGCCTGAAAATGCTTCGGTATTTTTTGGTGGACTTTTCGAAGATTTTTTAATTATCCCTTTTACTTGCCGAACCATCTGAAAAATATAAAACTAGAGTAACACAAAAAGAAACAGACTTTCAACATTAAAGCTTTTTTACAATGTAATCTAATTAAATAAAACTTTAACTGTTATAACATAACTTATAACTGTAGCAATTCCTTATAATGCAAAGTGAGTAAAATTGCACTATTGCCCAATTTAACATAATTAAAAGATATAAAGGGAAAAAAAAAATGAAATTTTTACCATATTTATTTATTTTTAAATTGAAGTTAGTTAAACCGTCAACCAGAAGGCTCATTTGGAAAATTAATGTGGGAAATATTGTCACATTGAATAATATAAAAATATCTGTTCTGGAACGAGCAAAGGATTAATTTCAACTCAAAGTAGGGGGGTGGGAGAAGTGAAAGTTGTGTGATGTGCGCACTGTACCAGATTTTTTTAAGTAGATTTGAAAATTAAGTTTTATATGAATTTTTTCGCAATAAGGAACACTCCTTTGATGGGGATAATAAAAATATTTTTCAATATTATTTATAAATGATTGATCATCTACGTAATCTTTTAATACAATATATGGCTGTATAATATCATAAAGAAATTAATTTTGTCATATGTGGTTGATTTAAGTAAATATAATTATATATTTTTTAATTTAGAAATAAAATAAAATCTTTACCAAGAGTTCTAAAACAGTGAGACAGTATGAATCAGTTAGTTAGAGAACTTGACTCTTTTTCCAAACTTGTTCCACCAAAAAAAGTAATTCTGAAAAAAGTTCCTTCGAGCCACCAATTCAATTCTAGATTTATGAGGGAATTAAAAACATTGTTCCCTTGAGAGAATATTTAAAGCCAAATAAGTAAAATTTATATATCAACTAATAAGTCATAGTGGTATTAGTTTTTGTTTCATAATTTTTACTCTAAATGCTGGTATTTCATCTATTACAAACACTTTTGCAAAAAGAACAAATATAGGTGGCTACCTACAAGAAATGGAATTAAAACTTTGTAAACATTTCTTAAATTTAAAAGGTACTACGGAACAACTACCTCAACTTCTCTAAAAAAAAACAATCATTAATTTATCAATATATATTAATGCAATCTCTTTTTAAATTATAAAAATATTATTCATAAAATGAGTTAAAAATTACTTTTGGACGCCCATCAGCAAAATGTCTAGCTCTTTTTCCTCCAATAACTTTTGCAGATCCCAATATTGGCACTAAGTCCGCTAAGGCTCTTAAGGTTGCAGCAACAAGATCGTTGTTAGTATCTTTTACACCAACTAACAGCTAATATGAAAAAAAAATTAATAAATAAAATTTGACAAAAAAATTTATTTGCTAAGATACACAAGTTTGGAGCAAACTCCATGTGATAATGAAATTATCATAATAATCTGTTTAAATGTTTTTATTTACTATTGATACTAATGAAAGCTTTTATTTACTTTCATAGCTGTAAAATAAGATTTTAGTACACTTCCAATGATTCAATCAAGCTGATATTAGGAAAAAGTCTATAAACACAATGATGATGCAATATCATGGTGCCGTTGAGTTAGTTTGATGATGAATCAGCTCTTTAGAACAACATAATTTATTTAGACGAAAATTGGTGCAAGCATATTTTAGAGAAGGTAGAGTCACTACCTCTTAAAAACAATATGGCTAATTCTAAACAAAAAAATAGCCTTCATGACCTAAAGAACTTCAAAATATTACTCCACCTCCCCAAGTTTTTAAATGGTTGAATTAATTAAATTATACTGATTTAGACCAAAGGTTATTTTTCAATATTAATCTTCTGCGATAAAGCTGATTTCATAATTTAAATTATAAACAGTGCCGAGAATAAAAAGCGAAAAAGAACTTTCACAATAATGATTATTCACCAGCAAAGATTTTATGATTGGTATAGGATATATTTTGAAGAAATATATTGTGAAATAACAATTAAAAGTAACAGAAAAAATAAGAATCAAGTGGATTCAATTCAATTTAAATGACTTTGTATTAATGCTCACTTTCAAGCATCTATGCCTAAGAGATTGATGAAAGAAAAAAACTTTAAACTTCTCCACCACCATACAGCATAAAAATAAAAGGATTGGCTTATAATCATAATAATAATGAATTAATACTAAGCATTATAAATATTCACTGTTGATAAAAACTTAATAAGATGTATTGGAAAATTATATCAATATATCTTACTTCTGGCAATATATTAGAATGAAGTTCCACCGTATTGAACATTGAACAATACGCACTAAAGTACATCAACAGTGTAAGCCTCACTTGTATATCACGAACATAAAACATTGACAACAATTTTGGGGCAATATATTTTTGAAATGTTTTCTCAGAAAACAAGCAGTCTTTCTTATCACCTAGCAAAAAGAAAAATAAGATGAGAAATAAATAAATTATTCTAATCTATGACCTTTAATTAATTATTATTTTGTTTTTAAGTTCAATTTCAAGTCAGTTATTGATAAATTAACTTTTGAAAAACCATAACTGATTAAATTTTATACAATTAAAACAAGGTTGAGCAACGAGTTAACTTGAAGGCAATTGTCATATTGAAAGGTAATATTTGATATAATTGATTTAAGATGCCATCAACAACTCAAAATATTAATCACAAGTATGAATAACCACTTTCCAAAATAAAAGTTCGTTACATGCATTATTATGTCACATGTCGGATTTAGTGTCTCATGTATTCCTTATATCCTTAGCATCCTATTTAATTTGGTTAATAATACAGTATTTAAAAAAAAAAATTACATCTCAACAAAAATTTTTATTTCTGATTTCTTCTTATTTAATTTATAATAATCTATGGGAGGAGCCTTTTTGAAACATATGTAACGAGAAAAATACTTTTATACAGGGTAAAGTGAAGGTAGTCAACGGAATTTAGTAAAATTAATTCTGAACCATTTTCAAACCCAACTTTCCTCCAAATTTGGGGAAAATCAGACGAGTAATTTTCAAAATATAAATGTGCCAAGGAAAACACTTTTATAAATGCATGAGTAAAAGTAGTATACACAATATGATAGAATCGATAAGGGATCAACTATATACCAACCTGCACAATCCCTAAAAATTTCATTAACTTAATTTTTTATTTAATTTAATTCACGGCCCGATTGATTGAGTAAGAACACTTATTTGGTCCTTGATGTCTAATATCTAAAAGAAAATTTTTGATTCTGATCGAAACTTTCAATCTCAAATAAAAATTTTTTTTCTTTTACTGCATGAATACGAAGCTCCCCTACCTTCAAAAGTGAAGAAACAAAGAAACTGTTTAATTACAACAAGAAGTAAGTTTATTTGGCCAAGAGGCTCAAACAGAAGTTTGTTCCAGTGGTCTAACATCTCTTTTGAATGATCATACTTTGTGCTTAATGAATTTTTTATTGTATTCAGATTTTGCTCGATGCCCAACTAATTAATGTTGTGAATCGCTGCCAAGTCATCTACCATGTCAAATGAATCGTGAATTATTTTAAAATAAAGGTTTATTCCCAGAACATAACAAATTGTAAGGGAAAATTAATACAAAATAAGATGATAATGAAAAAAAAATCTTTGAAACTTTATATGTTCTATTAAAGAATTAATAATTTACGTTATATAGTAAATTATCATTAATAAAATTTATAAGTTGAAAGTTTACATACCTACTCTAGGAACAAGGACATGAGGTAATAAACACTGCTGAGCAGTACTATCTAGTAAAACTATTCTAGATAATAACAAAGAACCCAATTGATTGGCAACAATATTCTCATTAAACCCGTTTAATTTTGGGCATAACTCCCTAGAAAAAAAAATCAAATAAATGAACATAAACAACAGAATGATATAAAGAATTGTAGAAACAATTAGACAACTATAATATAATAATTAATAATAAGTGTATGAACACATGCTAATGGTATTAGTTGGTATTACTGAAGCCAAAAAAAGGGTAAACATCCAGGTTTTCTATTAAGTAATAATTCATCACACCAGATTTTTACAACAACGGCGGAAGTCACAGAAAACAAAGAAGGAATAAAATAAAACTACAAAAATGTTTTTACAAGCATTGGGAGAGAGTGCCCAATTTTTTCCACTCACAATAAGCACAAATAGGAGTTTATTCTTGGAAACTTACTCCATGGCCACACAGTAGAAAATTCTTATACATGAACTTGTAGTAATACCTTAGTTCACAAATATTTTGTTCACTATCTTTCCAATTTTCAAGAAAATTTTTTTTAACATAACAAAGCACATTCATCAGGTTCTTTAAATATTAAATTATTTTTTAGTTTTGTAGGAATAAAAAATTAATTTATTACTTTTTACTAAAGTAATGTATATTTTTATGCTTCTGGTGGGAAGAACTTTAGATGAAACATTTGTTAGATTTTTTTTTTCAATAGAATAACGTTCATTGTGTCTTCAGAGCTCTTGTCGTCAGTTTTAGTAGTCACAGACTTTGGTAGATCACACACTACTAAAGCTGGCAGGAAGAAATCTCTAAAGCCAAAATAACTTCTATAAAAAAAAAAATTATATATATACATACATTAAAATATTATAAAACTGAAAAATATTATATCCAATGTTTATCCCATCAGATGTTCAATTATGAATCACATTAAATATTTATTAAATTAAAACTGAAAATACCTGAAGAAAATTTGTTTTTCAGCTTCAGATTTCAAAGGCAGTTCAGTTAGAAAACCGTGGATTGATATAAAGTCGTGATTAAAAAAACCATGATTGAGAAACGAATCCAAAGTAAGATGTCCATATGAATCTGGTGAATTGATATATTGTTTACAAATGTTGATAAACTCTTGCATGGCAGGTACCTCATCTAAAAGCACATTAGATTAACAGTTGTAGTTACTTTAAGAAAAATTAATAAATACAAAGATAAATAAATTATGGGATATTTCATTAACTGCTGGAAACTGACCATCGAAAAGAAACTAAAAACAAGCCAAAGAAGTTGGAAAAAAGAAGGTTATATATAAATAAATAATAAGATACAAGAAATAATGTGTTACAATAAACATCATGACAGCTAAGAAATTAATCTCCTCTAGTATTTAAATAGTAAAGACTAGACCCAACTAATTGAACATCTAACAGACAACAGGTTTGATGACAATCATCTTTTTTTTTTTAATATTAAAGAGATTAATAACATGTAAGTGTTTTAGAAAATTTCACAACCTTCAACATGCTTTCCAAATATTTCTGTAATGAGGACACAAAATGCGTAGATGTCAATAGCAGATGGAGGTTGGGGTACTCTATTTTCTTCACCTGGTAATATTCCTCTTTCATATCTCCCTTCTCTTGATTCTGACAGAAATCTTGCACTTAGATCACTGAAACTATAGTTGCAAGAATATAAGTCAGTAAAACAGAACACATAACAGTAAGTCATTTATTGGCCAGTTTAATTAATGAATAAATGAGGAAATAAAATAATTTATGAGTAACTATTAAAGTTAGTGTTGTATTACTACAGATAAGAATTATCTTGTATTTTTTGGAATAATTCATTACTCACATCCAAAAGGATTTATAAACCAGGAAGTAAAAAGTAAAATACCAGAAGAAGAGTTAATGAAATATTAAATGGTGTCAGATATTAAGACTTGAAATATACAAAGAATATTTGCAGAACAGATAAACATTTCTCAGTTCAATAGTGTAACATCTGAAAAAATGGTTATTTTAAGGTAAGCATGCAATCCCAGCAATAAGGGTCTACTTTTTTACTTGTATTTTATGACATGTTTTACTATAATTTTGTGTTATACTGTACAGATCTTATCCTTATTGTCAAGATTACAATTATATCTCAAAATAATAATTTTCTGAGATGTTACACTGCTGAACTGGGGCAGCGATTTCAAAAAGTATAAAAAGTCCAATAATTAATCATAAATTTATAAGATTAATTAATTCATAAATCTACCTATACTTCCTGGTTTTCTGTTCCGATCTTAGAACTATAAAAGTACCTCTAATAATAGTAATACAGCACAGTGAAAGACAACCTTCCGATTACTAAAGTGCAGTTTCTCATAGAACAATCCTCTATTACTACTACCCTTAAGGAGTTCTAAACTGTTACAAAAGGTTGAAAAAATAATATACATACACAAATACAGAAGGTACTCTTATTTTTTAATTTGAGCTAAATATTTAATAGATAAAATTTTGTTTGTTTTATTTTACTGAATTAATCAAGCATTTCAATTGTATATCTGTAGCTTAATGCAAGAACAACTGATGTAAATTTTTATCCAAAATGAAGTAGATAGTTTAACAATCTGTTTAAAGAAAACCATAACATGCAACAATGACTTATAATCATTGGTCATAACAGAATCAATTTAATATTTCAAGTTTTCAATTGATTTTTAAGATAAGCACCAATTGAATTCAAGAAATTTAGACATTGATTGTTCTTACATAAAGTCATATGCACAATAGAGTATCTATTCAAGGATAGCATTCCAATGATTGTTTTAGTGACAAAAATATTTCACAAGGTTTAAAAAAAAAAAAAAAATACAGCATAAAAGCAATTAGAGAGAAACAAGACCATCAAAAAGAACATGCCACCATCACTTTTGGAAATTGCAGAACAATGTAGAAAGTATCTAAACAACTGAATTCCAAGGATTTAAACTACAATTTATGCCTTTGATATAGAATAAAATGTGCTAACCTTAAACTTAATCCAAAATTATTTATTATGATATTTTTCAAATCAAAAAGGAACTATCAGACATAAGCATACTAAGGTCAATAATGTCTGAATGTTTTCCAAATTAATACTTACCGACACAAATATTCTGTCCCACCAAGTTTCCAATGCCCTTCAGGAGTAATAAAAACTGAAGCTTGACAAATATTGTTGTGAGAGGACAAAGCCTAAAATGTAATGCAAATCATGATATACAAACTAAAAAAAATATTCAATGGTCAAAATGATTAAGTCTTCATATTAAGATTTGACCTGGTAGGAACATAATTCAACTTTCACATTCAACCATATAGGACATAAAAATAAAAGCTTTGAAAATAAAGAAGACATTTTTAAACATAGCATCTCCTGATTTATGAATAAATCTACTGGTAATTTTTGATTATTCTGGAAATTGAAACAAGTGGTTTCCAATTTAAAATATAATAGGTACTAACATTGTCTTCCAATATTTCTTAGCAACCACCATCATTGCCAACATGTTTGAAGAAGACAAGGCACATGTTCAAACCAGGAAACAGGGCTCAACGATACTTAAGTCACTCATACAGGGCAGGGACGGCTTCAAAACCGTCATGGGTACTTAATCACATATGAATCATGGGAAAATATCATAAAGGTAAGTTTTTAGAGCTAAGGACTTGAGAGAAACTTACCTATATAGAAGAAATTTTGAACTTCCAATGCATACATTTTCAATGGTTATGCAAACAAAACAAAATTAAGAAAATATTTATGATGTATGATCAATCAAGTTTTCTATAACAACAGTTATAAAAATTCTTTACGATAAATAAATTAAACATTTAAATTTATAATCATAAATTAGAATTATAATAAATTAAAAATTTTTGAAATGTTAGTAAATGAAACATTACAGCAATTTAATTTCATAAATGACTAATAATAAAGATATAATAACTCTGCTCATTCTTCACACTTATAATTTAACAAATATAAGGAGGTCAGTTCCAAAAAGTACTTGATCCAAAATGGTTCTTTAGAGAAAATTTTTCCAGAAGTTTATTGTAGTATGAAAATAAATCTAATATAATTTCCTTCAGATTTCATGATGCATAACAGTTGGTGCACTGATAGCAGTTGGTGAGTCTTCTACACCAGTCATGATTCTAGTACGTTCCCCCTACAGAGACAAGTGAGGAGTATCAGATTAAATTGGAAAACAAACAAATATCTAACGTTTTAAGTTAACTGTGAGACAACTATCCACCGCACACCTAAACACACTAGGAATTAAAACAGTACAATTTTGCTTATTCGTTTCCATTTCTTTTTTATTCAATATTTATACAATTTTCAGAGTTAAGGGTTAAATGACTATTGTTAATGAGTAGCAAGTCATTTGTTATAGATAAAATATAAATGAAAATAAATTATGAGAAGTTCTAACTAAATGTTTGCTGCATAAAAAATAGGTAATAATTTCATCAATATTTAGACATCAACCAGATTTCACTAAGGTATAATAAAAATACAACCGTTAATGAAAGAAAACCAGACAGAGTGACTTCCTGCAATAGAACAAAAGATGAGGTCGGTGTCTTGGATCGAAAATGTGAAATGATAGTGTCTATGACCATGAGGTTGATGCTAAATGTGTAGAAGAGCAGGAGATAAAACAACTAGAAAAAGGTGCTCAAAATACAAAAATTAGGAATCTGATAAGGATTTAAATGAAGTTTGCATGAATTGTGGTAAAAATCAAAATTCTGCATGTTTAATCAATAATTTGATTTATTGTTAATTCGTCTCTATCACTGCATCATAGAGAACTAATTTTAAATACCAACAATGTAAGGAAATAATAAATGGGGATAAGACACCTTTTTCATGACCCCCTTCCAAGTCATTTCTAACAAGCAGAGGTCTCAAGCACACATTAACTTCCAACAATAATGAAGGTTTAAATAAAAAAGTTAAATAATAATGTAATTTACCTTTTCATGCAAAAACTGTATTGCTTTTAATATACAGTGGATACCAATACATATTTGTAAAGGGGTTTGCTGTGGTAAGGCCTGTTGCAATGTGTGAACTTCTTCTGTTGCCAAATGAAACTGATCATTGACTCGCCAAGAACCAATATATTTTAAAATGTTTGGATGCCGATGGATCATAAGATTCTATAAAAAAATATAATAAAATGAGGAAAAACATGAAAATTAATCATTTTGAAACTTTCTGATTCCTAGGAGAAACAAATCCTTGCCTTTGCAAACTTTTCCAACGCACTTTGCTTATTTTTGTGGCATAAAATTCCTTGAAATACAGTCACCCTTTTGACTAGGTCAGAACCATAAGTTGCAGAGTGAATTGTCCAAAAGTTATCACTGGTAAAGGCTTTCTCCTCAATAATTAAGCCAGAGGGCTGGCTTTTTTCATTTCCCATATTGATGATAAGGGGGTCCTTGGTCACGGAATATATTTGACAAGATTCATGTTGTAATCAAACCATCACTAAAAGCAATGTTTGCTAAGATTCCCACGATCGGAGGGACATTTAACTTTGTCCTTCAAAAACATATTTACGAATATAAAATAATAAAATTTTAGTGTTAATGCTAATCAATTTAAATTACATTTCCCTAATAATCTTTTATCAGCAAAGGTTATGAAAGTCCAATTTGGAATAACAACATGTTTACCTTCTTATCAGTTATGAATGTGAGCTTACAAAGAGGTAATACAAAAAATAAGCTAAAAAGAAGTTACATATAAGAAGATGGTCATATCTATTTATACATATATATATAAAACTATGTACATATATATAAAAAAGAAGTTACTATTAATGATTGTAGTTAATTAGTTAGGCCCTCACACAGTCAATATTACCAAGCTAGTATCTGATTTTATCAATATATTGACCTTCTGTATGCCTTTCTATCATAGTAAGTATTTCCTGGCATCCTTCCTTCACTGTGTTATCTAGTCCCACTGTCCAGCATATGTATATCTCTGATCTTAAATTCAAATCTTTTGTTCATACCCGCAAGACCCGTTCCTAGTATTACAGACAGATCCTTCCTTCTGAGATCCTCTTCTGTAGTATTCTATTCTTTTAGTAAATGAAAAATTTATTCACTTTGAAGGGAGAACAGAAGGTATAATGCACCGGCACTTCCCTTTTCCATGCAATTCCCCGACTTCTTGCAACAATTGTAAAATCGGTTTCAACAGTCTGATACTTTAAAATGCCTCTACAGTAATCAAAGGACATTTATTGTATCTTTCTGTTGTATACATTTTCTTCATTTGATAATTGATATCATTGATTGAAGTATGTATGCAAGTGTTGTCAATAATAACTAAATAATAGGAGGGTGATTACAAAACAAATATTCCATTCCTACTTTCAGCCGTTGCTCCAGCAGCATTCCCACTTTCAAATGTCCCTTATTATATCATTCTTATCCATCCAGTTTCCATAGAATTGAAATAGATTTTCTTTATTTGCAATCAAACTTAATAAAAGTTTATAAATTGTATCCACTTTGTATATTATGTAATATATGTAGTATAACTTTTTTTTAACTTACTAATGTCATAAGTTTTTTGTTTCTCTTAATAATAACCTTATTGTTAATAGTTTCCTTTTATAATACTTAATAATTATTTCCTTTTATTTATTACTTTAAGGCTATAAAGCCCATCTACTGTTGCTGTAGTATAATTCTAAAAGAGCGTATCATAGAATAAATAAAGAATTTATTATTATTATAAGCTTTTTTTAAAAATTTAACTTTTGAATATTTACGATCAGATTTTTTGTACTCATAACATTTTCCGGGTACAAGTCATACTAGAAATTAAAGACTGGGTTTGGAACTCATCAACTGAAGAGCTACCTCCAGATCAGTAGATTGAAAATTTGAGGTAGCTTCTTTCAAGAAGAATAAACGGTGAAGAGGGGTTTTCCACATACAAAGGATAGGTACAAGTGAGGTTGTCACCTTGTTTGGTATAAAGATTGGAAGAAAGACCAAGGTGACGCATTACTTGGACATATCATTTGCCCTAGTATTTTCACAGTTAAAGGATGGACAACTTAATGGACGCAACCCATTTAGAAGAACCGTTTGGAGTCATCTCACACTGATGGTGTCCTAGGATAAGATAGTAGGAAATAAATAAATAAAGGACGGGTATAGCCTTTTCATGAGTCTATGTAATGAGCATAAGATAATTTCACACTGTTCCCACAATTATATCCGTATTCATAATGTATTAAGTAAAATAAATAATGTATTTTACTGCAGCAGTGGTGCACGCACACCTCTGCATATTATTCAACTGAGATCACAACACGTATTGCCTACAAAGAATGAAAAGGGGGAGAGGATCTCATCTAAATTGGAAAAAATATATGCAGACAAATAAATAAAATATTTAGTGGCGTTTAAACATACAATACAGGAGTAACTGAAATCATTAGGTTATGTTTTAGCGAATTTTTGTAATGTGTAAATATTAGTAGGGTAATCCTGGGGATGAGTGTGGTGGTGTAGAGTCCCTTTTTTCAATTTTTAAAATAATTCATATTTCGCGAGATATTATGCCAGGTAGGATATTGTACATAATAACAATAAAAAAAATTAACAAAATGTTTGTACCACATGTTTTGACTACCCTAATAGCTTTGAGACAGCCTATAGTAGGACCAAATTAGAGGAAGAAGCCACTGTCTACGGAAACATCTTTGGAACACGTACATTTAAAAATAAAACCAAAACTTTTTTTTTTGTCAGTAGTGTTACTTTTTTGCACGCTGACTCTTAATGCGAAATGTCTAGAAGTATGTATAATTATTTCATAAGCCAGAGTAAGAGTAATGTGGTAGTTGGCGTACTTGGCCCACAACCTACTCAGCTTAGTTGTCTATCAACATGTTAATTTTGTTTGAGCTAAAAACTGCTTAAATAAAATTAATTTTTAATTAAAAATATAACAGAGATTGGAACTGAATTAACATGATAAATTATCTTTTAAAATGTATATATTTGTATTGTAAATATTAATTATTCTAAATCTTTGTCAGATACTGTTCTGAAAAAATATTTATGGTTTAGAACCCTGAAACTATTACATTTTAACCCAGGTTTTGCGCCACTAAGTAAAGACAAACAAACAATATTACATTTTAATATGAAAATTTTAATGTCATTGTAAGTTACTGCAGTAGTACCTACCTCTTTGATTTTCTTCTGTACCCAAAGCCATTACGATCCGCAACGTGTTCCTGCTGGGGCCGTGCTAAGTAAGTTTGGTGTTAAAGGGAAATATTTCTTTTAGCGATCGGGCTGTTGGCCGTTTAGAATGGTAAGTCAATGATGAACTTGTTCTCTGATATTCTAAGTTTTAGAGAGTACGCTATTAGTTTATTATTAACGTACGATGTTCTAGATAATTAGAGATATAACATCCATTTTGTTACTAATTCATGTGGGCTGTTTTATTTACAGGGGTTCGTTAAAGTCGTGAAAAACAAACAATACTATAAAAGGTTTCAAGTTAAATTTAAGAGGCGACAAGAAGGAAAAACTGACTACTATGCCAGGAAAAGGTTAATTGTACAAGATAAAAATAAGTATAACACTCCAAAATATCGTCTGATTGTTCGCCTCTCCAACAAAGATATTACTTGTCAGGTATGAGTTTTATTGTTACTCTACAAAAGATGTAGTTTTATTCTTAGTAGATCCTAATGATTATTTTGTACAGGTTGCTTATTCCCGCATTGAAGGTGACAAAATATTGTGTGCTGCATACAGCCATGAACTTCCTCATTTTGGAATTAAAGTAGGATTAACCAATTATGCTGCTGCTTACTGTACTGGTCTTCTTTTGGCTAGGAGGGTAAGTTGTAAAGAGATTTTGTTATTTACTATTAATAGTGCCATATAATCAAGTAGATTAGGGTCTTGCTGATTATCTGTTCCCTTACTGGTTCAAGATATTCATGTAAACTGTTAAAATCATGTAGGCCATTTTCTATTGCAGCTTGCTAATTTTTATCAATGTTGTTTCCTAAAGTATGTAACCTTACTTACCTAATTTGTGGAGCTACAATAAAATTTTATCTAAGTTGATATGCATATAAGCATCTAATCTGAGATAAATTTGAAACATAAGTGTCTGTAGCAGTGAATGTGTATAACAGTTTTACATGTTTTGCTTTTATGCATTTATGGTCCTGCTTAAAACACATTTGATCTCTCTAGGTTTAAGACTGTTTCATTCATGTCTATATGTTAAAATCTAAGTAGCTGAGGACTACTGATATTTTATTCTATTGCTTTAAGTTGCCTATGTATAGTTGTTTGTAAAGCAATATTTTCTGAGAAACCACCTTTTCAATTATCAATAAATTATATTTTATTAAGTTGATGTTTTGTTACTCCTCAAATTTAATTTTTATATTCTTCATTACTGAATTTTTATTCATTGTCTTAATATTATTCTTTCATTCCTGATAGTGATATATTTTAGTAATGATATATACATAGTATAAATGTCATCTACCTGACTCTTTCGTACCTCTTTTGGGTTGCGTTATCTCTTTATACTTAATCTATTCTTAGTGTTGTACGTATTTAGTCGCTGTGTAATATGGGCAACATTATTGAATTCAATGTGTTTTCAGGAGATTTTTTTTTGTTTATGGTAGAGTTTAGAATAAGTTGATAACATAAGATTACAGAAATGGCCCAGTAATAGATATAAAAAAAGTGGAATATTGTTGGATGTTTGGATTTAGTGATTTATTGGGAGATAAGAAGTATAATGGGTCTTCAGGTTATTTTTCACCAAGCACTCAGTGGTGGGATATTCAAAGCCAGGTGTCGAGCAATGAAATTGATTTGTCGATGAAATAAGAGTAATAGTTGGGTATATTTCAAAATTAATTCTAGTTACATTATTATTTGATTTGTGCTATGTTGTTTCTTATTCTATGTCCATAGTTTCTTAAGTGATATTATACTTCCTATCACTTTTTTAGTTATTGTTCTTATTGTATAACGAATGATTGCATAATTAATATGAGGTTAGGAGTTATGATAATAACAAGAAGATTTTACATTGTCATTTCATTTTTAAATGTATTAAGTCGATGTTTATTGATTATTTTTATTTAGTAAGTAGTTGCCAAAGCATAATTTTCAAGTTAAAAATAAAATTAAAAGAGTATTTAAAGATTTCATTTTGTTTTTACAGTTACTTCAGAAATTGAAGTTAGATGCTTTATATGAAGGTACCACTGATGTCACTGGTGATGAGTACAATGTAGAGAACTTGGACGAAGGTCCAGGAGCTTTCCGTTGCTACTTAGATGTTGGTTTAATGAAGACCAGTGCTGGAGCCCGTGTTTTTGGAGCATTGAAAGGTGCTGTTGATGGAGGTCTTAACATCCCTCACAGGTTTGTTATTTTCCCTTTTTATCGTTACTTACCTATACATAGAGTATATTGTAAGTGGAAGTATTGGTACAAAATTTCGAATTGAGTTGACTGAGTTGACTCGAATTGAGTGGCAGTAAAACATGTTTTTAGGGTGTCCCGTTAGTTGAAATTAAGTTTCACTAAATGATGTGTGTCTGTGTGAACAACAAAACAAAGTATGCAAAACCGTAAAATTACAAATTTTAGGTGGTTATATGGGATGTGGCAACAACTTTAATTAAAGTGATCGACTGGATGGAATTACCACTTTGTAGAATTCATTTTTTCTAAAATGGTTTTAATTTTGATTAAACTCTGTGCATCATTATATAATCAAGTGATATTTAGATCCGCTAGGTCCTATCCTCATTAAAATGGTTTGACAGGGTTTAAATATAGATTCTCTAAAAAATCTTCCTTCCTAATAATTATCTTAAATTTTTTTATATGACATATAAATAACCAGTTCTTATTGTTAGCAGCAATAAATAATAGACAGTACAAACTATACAAGAATTTAATGACTAACTAAAGGATATTAAAGAATAATTGAAACTCTGAGATCTCTCAGAAAATAGAATCAAAATTGTAAAATCCTGTTATCACCTGATCACTCCTGATTGCATTTGTGTATATATATTTAATGTTCGATACATATATATATATATATATATATATATATATGTTTTGTTTGAAATTTTTGCCTTACCTGGTCATTAGATTTTTTTATTAAATCGTAACAGTAACTGTTATTCTGTTGTAAAATGTTCCGATACTTAATAATTATTTAATCCTCTTTTCATTATGTTTACAGCATGAAGAGATTTCCTGGTTATGATTTTGAAAGCAAGGAGTTCAATGCTGAAGTTCACCGAAAACATATTTTTGGAATTCATGTTGCTGACTATATGAGGCAGTTGGCCGAATCTGATGAAGATGCTTACAAGAAGCAGTTTAGCATCTACATCAAAAATGGCATTGTTCCTGATGCTGTAAGTAACCTTTGTTATTAATTTGTATTTTTAATGAAGTTCTCTCTATTTATACAGAGTGTTAAAGGAGTCAATATCAGTAATTAAGAGAGGAATATTTTATCAAAAATCAATCTGTAGTTGAAATAAAATTTATTTTTCAAGCTTATAGGTTCTATATATTTTACAAAAACCAACGCAGGTGTTTCAGGTAATATTTCTAAGTTTTGCCCAGTATTAATTAGTATTTTTAAAACAAGTATATCATTAGAATGATGTTTAATCATGGAGTTTTGTACTGGAAAGTTTCATTAGGTTAGTTAAGATCCACAGCACATTACAACTTGGTTATTGTTGTAGTTTATTTATATATGTATTGTTTTTAAAAATAGATAGTCAATAATAAGGAAAAAATTCTATTATATAACTAAGTGGGATCATTAATCTAGTTTTCTTGAAAGAATGCGATGGTGCAAAATTGAGGTAAAAATGAGACAGTCTTATTCTTCTACTGAAAGTAATATTTTTGTGTTTCTAAATTGCTTATTGGTACAAATATTGTTAAAGCTAAATGTATATAAAATTGGAAAGGAATATTTATGATTAATGCTCTAATAATTAATAGTGTTACGACATGTATTTTAGCAATTGAATGCCTTTGAATTCAAGGGAGCGATGTTTATTATCATGCAGTGCACGGCAACAGCGATGTTTTTATGTGTACATTATGCCGCCTATTCTGTGTCAGATTGAACCACTGCAGTATAAACTGGTGAGAACTGAGTAAACAATAATTGAGTAGGGTAAATTTGAGATAATTTCTGAGGAAAATCTAGAATGGCTACTGAGATAAATTGTATTTATGAAGCCCACTGTGATTTTAAAATTCTAAATAGGTATGTATGAGTGGGAGATATAATAAAACTATCTGCTTCAACATTCTACAGAGGAACTACAAAGATTTCCCTACAAATTTTGATAAATTTATTGTAAACCAATGTCTAGTATTTTCTAACAAAGTTAATCTTAATTTATGTTAATTTTTCATTGTTTAAAAGATTTTATTTTATACTTATTTATTAGTTAATGGTTTTTTCAATTATTAAAATAATTGTATAAATGGTTTCTAATTTTGACTCAACTGTCTTATTACTGTTCGTACTTAAAAGAATTTATCTAAGTACCTAACCTAAAACCATAACATTTCATTTTTATGCCACAAATGTGCATACAATCTCTAATATTAAAAGTTTTCTAAAATGTTTAATTTTTATCACCAGTTGACCACTCTATATAATAGTTTTTGTTGTTATATGTTTGTTAATTTGATTTGTTTAGATCGAAGACATCTACAAGAAGGCGCATGCAGCAATCAGGGAGAATCCTGCCCCTAGACCGAAGGTAAGGAGTAAGGAAGCCATCAAGAAGAGATGGAACCGTGCTAAGCTTACCCTTGCGGAGAGGAAGAATTGTATTGCCCAAAAGAAAGCAGCATTTTTAAAGAAAATGAAGGCCGGAGAAGTTGATGCCTAATTTGTTAAATTTGTTGCTTTTACTTTTGATAATATAAAATTCCTCTTTTAAATGTTTTTTTATTTCATCTTATCCTTCAAAATTTATACCATTACTCCTTTGCAATCCTATCTCTTCGCAATGTCTAATATCTCAATTAGCTTCTGCATAAATTAAAAAGTTGCGGTATCACTGGGATTTGAAACCATAAAATCACATGACTGTAGGTGGAGGAAATAGATATATGTTGTCTTGTGGAAGAAACACATCATGAATACAAATCTAAAAGCTTTCTGGAATATAAAATCAGTAGATTATAGATAAGATGGAAAGTGGTCGTGGAAAGACCATACTTAGTGTTCATTAGAACAAAACATTTCTTAAATTGTGTCCTTTTTCATTCAGGATCTTTGATACATATTATTTAAGAACAAAAATTGCTGACGGTTGTCATCTCCCAGTCACAATATTGAGGAACTATTTGACATCTAAATTTGTTAAGTGTAAAGGGAACTGCTCTTAATAGAAATGAAATTAGGATTTTATTGCAACTCATCAGAAACTACTGTACTCCAATGTATGGAAAATGGAAGGCTTATAAGAAAATAAAATAAAATGGAGAATTCTTCAAGAAATTGTCTATTTTAAATACGGCTAAAAATTCTGAAACAAATGATCCTTGGATTATAATTAAAGTCTAGGCTCAACCTAACTATGAAAAGAATATTCAATTTAAGGCATATTATAGCATCATACAAAGGAAAGATATGTGATATAAGATGGTGAAAGGTCAAAGAGAAATGCAAAAGGGTTGATTTTTTTCCTTGAAATAATATAATATAGGCATATGATATTATAACCCTTAAAAAATATAACAAAAGTTAAATTTTTGAAAAATAAGTATACAATAGAATATATTGATTAATATTCTCCCTATACGTGAGCCAGAGACAAAACCTGTGTTGTCCAGTGCCTAGGGCAATAATCAATTATATCAGAGAATACTGTTTGATGATCCTGATACTTAGATAATTTTCCTGTAGCCGACATTAAAAAATATTGAAGTATGATATTTTTCATAAAGCAGTGATGTCCTATATAATGCTCAAAAACTTATCTCAGCCTCATTTGGGTTTCTTACCAGCTAAAGTGGAAAAATATGAGGTTTTTCTATATTCAAGGTTATCCTGTGCTTAGTATGTCCTGTATAATGTTCACTTGAGACATGGGAAATTCCTAATAGCTGCCTGCCTCTACTCCAAGACCTGGATATTGCTAATTTATGCTTCACTTGCATTAGATACCTACAACTATTTCAAGACAGTTGTCTCTCACATGTCTAGTTACATTCCATTTTATCTTAAGAGCATGTGATTTTACTTTTCATTTTAGGTTTGTCAGTACACAGATTATTTTTATGAATATTATTGAAAGGCCAACAATAAAACAAACAATATTTTATTTTTCACAAAATAATTTTAATAATCCATATTATTGAATTATATTCATACAAATACCTAAGTAACTTAATTTTTTTAATTACTCTGGTTTCATAAAGTTATTTTTTCAATAGAATCCATTTATAAACTAAACTGAAATGTACTTATAAGTTTAGACTGTTTATTGCTTTGTATATGGCCATTTTTTTTTTTTTTTTGTAATGTAATGCAATAGCATTTCTAAACATGTGTAGTGCTGCTCTTAATGTCTGGTTAGAAATTTAAGATTTGTCTCAGAAAAATGTTGACAGACAACATTGCCGGCTCCTTTCTTGTAATGTATGTTTTAAATTGATTACAAATAAATTTCAAAGGTTTATTCTACTGTTCATACCTTACATTACATTAGATAGTGGGACTTATGTACGCCATGTTCCTAAATGTGTTACAAGAAATCATAGGCCTACTCCAAGATTAAGCCTCTATTTTTTATGATTTAAAATAGGAATATTATGTATAAAGATATATGAATATAATAAAATGTGTAAAATCTTTTGATCTGTGAAGGCTGGCCAGGTCTGTAGAGAGACGAACCAGGAGCTCTCAAGATTTATTGAAGGAATCAAAAGTGGTCCTGTAGTAGTGCTGACAATAGAATAGGCAAAAGATGGTAACTCACATAATATTGAAACATTATTATTTGCACATGTGAAGGACACTTTCAATAATATGATTGAAAGGCCCCCTTGATGGTGTTAACTTATGATAACTTTTCGATCCTTATAATGTCTTTTCTTTTGGATGATCTGGCTCTTAACTGGAAGATATCACATCTACTGTGCTGTACACAGTTGGCTTTCTTCAACTTTAAACCATATCGATGACCTAATATGGTAATATCAACAGATTTTTGTGGCAGTTTGAATGAAACTTATCTGAATGCTATTTGGCTTTGAAATTCCTGGAAATCAACACTGTACATATTCAGATGATTTCTGCAGTTTTTAAGCCACAGTGTTATCTTAAATGAGTGGGTGTAAAGGAAAGAGATAATTTTGTTAAGTTATATATATTATCTATCACTGACTGAATCAAATCCATGCTTCAATATTGATAAAACTGTGAAATTATGTATAATTATTGAACCGAATTCTTCAGTAATTTGCTGAAGCATACATTTGGTTCAGGCATCGATAAAAAAAAAAAAAACCTTTTATTTACACAATTGTCACTTGTATTCCTTGTCTTCCCATCCTTTGAGATGAAATTTTATTCAAATTAAAAAAGTAAATAAATTATGACTAAAAACCCTTGTGATATTTTAACAAGAGAAATATTAAATACTTGATGATTAAATATGTTCTATTAGATCTGCTAGGAGGCCTTGTTTCATGATGCTGTATTTAGTAATTATTCTTCTGATTGTGCTGTTAAATTAAATATTATTGTTTGAATTTATGAACTGTAAATATTTTCTTTAAATTGTATTGAGTTCACTGGTACAAAATCTTGATTCCTGATTTTTAATCTTACTGTAATGTATTTTATTTTACAACTTTTGAAGAATTTACTTGCATAATATCACTGTGGGATATTTTAGATTTTTTAGCATAGATTTAATTTATTTTTTATCACTACTTATAAATAGGTATATGGGGTATTCACTTGTCAAGTTTAAAAAAATTAGGAAAGAATTTTACTTCATATTGCTTCTTTGGCGATGTTTGTACAATCATATTTATACTTTTGCTATAATTCAAATTTACAGAGGAATGTTTTATAAAATAAACAATGTAATGACATCAAAATTGACGCAAATAGGAAAATTTTAACAAGTTGGAGATATTGTTAAGTAGGTAGTGCTCTTGAAGGACTATAGAGCTCGCTAAGAATCGTGGTTCGGGAGCATTGATCGTAGGGCACTACACTTCGATCAGCTAGATGGCGCAGCGACGTTTCCCTCGCCATTTTGTTTTGCCACCCTCCAGCTTGTGTCACGGAGCAGTGGTAGCTTAGGGTGGACGTAAGATAATAGAAATGGCTGGGAATCCGGGGTTGGAGCAGCTTATCCCCGTCGTAAATAAACTCCAAGATGCATTCACGCAACTTGGAGTGCATATGCAACTTGATTTACCTCAAATTGCCGTTGTTGGGGGACAAAGTGCTGGTAAAAGTTCTGTATTGGAAAACTTTGTCGGAAGGTAAGTTGGTTATCTATTTGTTTCCGTGTCATTATTTGGTGTAATATTATCAGTTGTGAGATTTATTCATTGAATTTCGTCAATAGCCCAGCCTATTATTACATTGTCTATTATAGTTGACCTAAAAGATTCAGGTCAATAATTCTCGTTAGGTGCAACTCATGACAAGTACGTGTGTTATTTATATTTTTATTTATTGGCAGTTTTATTCCTTGGGTTTTATCTTACATATTTTTTGGGTTGTCAATAGCACTTTCCTGTCTTGCTGTTATCTAATCTCAATTTCCAAGTATTTTTGATGTACATCCTTTTCATTGGTTATTATTTTTCATTTATATTTAATCAATTTTATTTATATTTCTTGAATATCTGATGAATCTCTGTTCTTAATATCTGTATTTAAAAATTTATAAGCATTTAAATGGCAGTAATTATAAATGTAATTAAATGTTAATTTTTAATTTATCCCAGGAGTTGTATTAATGAATATCTCTCATTTAACATTTTCTGATTAGATTTTTTTCATTTCTAAAACTGTCATTAGTTAATTTCTTTATTACCTTATATGCATAACAATATATATTTTCTTTTGAATTTGTAGTTTTAAAGTTAAATTCAATAGTCATCTAAATTCATACCAGTCAATTAGATGTTGAAGTTGTAATCTATAAGGTCTACGGCATTTTATGAAAATTGTTTTGGTCTCGTAATTTAGTTTTATCATATTGTTTTTATAACATCGATATTGTTAATTAAAAATGATAGTCATGTGTTAAAGAAGAGTTGTAGTTAATCAATGTTTAATATTTTTACTAGGGATTTTTTACCAAGAGGTTCTGGAATAGTTACACGTAGACCACTGATTCTTCAGCTTATCAATAGCATAACTGGTAATAACATTTTATGACTATTCCTTTTACTAAATTACAATAGAAGTATATGAAAAATCTAATACAATGTATTTAAACAGAATATGGCGAGTTTCTTCATTGTAAGGGAAAAAAGTTCACTGACTTTGATGAAATACGCAGAGAAATTGAGGCTGAGACAGACAGGGTTACTGGTTCAAATAAAGGCATATCAAATATTCCTATTAACCTGAGGGTTTATTCTCCTAATGGTATTGTTCATGTTTTTTATATTATTTGTGTTACTTAAAATGTATAACCATTTTTGTATCACTATTATTATAAAACTTTTTTTTTTTTAAATTGCTAACTTCCAGGATTATATTATAATATTTAATCATTTACTTTAATATAATGAAGATTTCTAATGCAATCATTTTGCGGTGTTAAAGTTTTAAGAATTGTATGATACTGTGACTGTTAAAATTTTGTTTCTATTTTGTTAAGGATTCTTTGAGATAGTAAAGTTTTTTTTATCACTGTTTAGCTCCATTGTGTTTGTTTTCTGTCTTTTGGGAGTATTGACTGTTCTTTAATTTCTTGTATAGATCAATTGAATTACTGCCTAAAATTTATCAATGGACATAAAGACTGTTATTATTTATTAGCTAGTCTTTTAATTGATTTCATAGTTGTCTCACCTTAATGTACTTCTTCTATTCTGTGTGTTGACTCATCTGACCTCTGAGCCATTTACCTCATTAAACATGTCACATTCCATCATTGTTATTCACTGTTTTCAATCATATTTACGTTATAAAGTTAATTAGTTAATTTATATCATGTATTTAGAATTTAAATCTTTTTTTCTTGTCATTTACTCCATTCATACAGATAATAGATAATGTGCCATGCTGAACCTCACTTTCTATTTTTGCTTTTATTTTTTTAGAGTAATTTATGATAGGCAAAGGTTTTGAAAAATTTATGTACTGAAAGTAATTTATATATTATTTCTGTGAAATTATGTAAGATATTCATGTAAAAAAACAAAAACAATAATAAGATCTTAAAATTAAAGTGAACTTGCTTTCAGTTTTTGTGGAATATATTATTATAAAGAGAAACTGGCTTTAAATAAATTTATAGATTTATATATTTCCTGGAAAACAAGTCATATCAATGTGCCACATGGTTTTAATGATTAGTAGAGAAAAAGGTCTGGGCAGAATTGATAATTCTCAAAGCTGTTTGGAATTTGCCTTATCTGAATTTTTATATTTTTATATAGATTAATGAAAAAAATTTGAGTAGGAATGGTAAAATAAATGAAAATTTTAAAATATTTTATTGTTTTTGCTGGTTTGTTTCCCAATACATCTTGTACCATAGTATTTCACATCATTATTAGTCCTTCTATTGTTTTAATTGTTTCTTTCTTTCATATCATTTTAGCTGTATACTTATATTGAATAGAGGTTTGTTTTGTTGTATATAATGTTTTTTAGTATCTTTGTTCTCTTAGTTTCTCTGTTCTTCATCATTACTCTGTTGTTTGTTGATCAAATTCAAGAATAAAGAGGTAATGATTATAGATAAAAACTTGATAGAACTTATTTATTTATTGATTTTTTGGATAATTTGTTTATGGATACTTTGTTTTCTTCAGTGTTACTTTTTTAAAATTGTTTTCTGTAATATATTTTTATATTCTGTTAGGTTTTTTATCACGTGTGAATTTCAAAATGGATTTGTTTGAATTGATTGTCTTTTAATTTTCTTACTATTCGGTTTTCACAGTCTTAAACATCACTCTTATTGATTTACCTGGCCTAACGAAGGTCCCCGTCGGGGATCAGCCTGTGGATATTGAAAGTCAGATTAAGGATATGATATTTCAATTCATCACTAAAGAAACCTGCCTGATATTAGCTGTAACACCGGCTAATACAGATCTGGCAACTTCAGATGCGCTTCAACTTGCAAAGCAGACTGACCCAGATGGTAAAGATGTTAATCGTGAACACGTACCACCGCACTGGATCTAGTCAATAGGAATGCTTCTTAATTTTTTTTTTCAGATTTTTTTTAGTTATAAATTAGATTTATACTGGGCTTTGCTTCTTCATAATGCTCTATTTTTATGTTCAGTTTTACCTATAATTTGTTTTGTTTCTGGCAGTTTAATAGATGCTTGTTAATATTGTTTAGAATTAGGATTGTTTTCACTAATGTCAAACTGATCAGGTTTCTGTGGCACCAAAGGCAATAAAAATTTGTTTCCAATTTATTACTATGTTTTATACTGAATGGCTTGATTAATTAATGATAAAGTATATTTAAATTTTTTGAAATCTTGAAAAATGGATTAATTGTTTACTTTGTTTTTAAAACCATTATTTCATTTTGTTTTTTATTAAGTATAAATTGTTTATAATTTAGTTTTACTATTACCATTGATTTTTTTTTTGTTCTAATTCTTTTTTTATTGTCACTGGTGACAGAAGATGACAGTTTGGTACTGTTGAAAATGTTAATTCAAATAAACTGCAGAGAAGTGCGTAACAGTATCTAATTAGCGTCCTAACATTATATCTGTTTTCACTATTATTTATTTATTAGTAGTACTGATAATATAAGATTGTCTATATATATTTTTTAAAAAGTAGTTAGCATAAATGTTTATGAGGAAGCAATTATGCCAGTATTTGCTTAGTACTATTCGTTTGCATGGTAGATTGCTAGAGTGGATGATGTTCCAGTATTGAACCTGACACTCATAGACTTGCCTGGAATGACAAAAGTCCCGGTAGGGGACCAGCCACCAGATATTGAACACCAAATACATGGTATGATCATGCAGTACATTAAAAGAGAATCTGCCCTTATTCTTGCCATCACCCCAGCCAATACAGACTTGGCGAATAGTGACGCACTCAAAATGGCGAAGGAAGTAGATCCTCAAGGTTTGTATTTAGAACCTAAGTAATTTTATTCTACCTAATGAAGGTATAGATTAATTTTATAGAAACAGAAAATACAATAATATTATTCAGTTTATTCAATTTTTCTATCCACCCTAACATTTGATTTCTTATGGCGAATTATTTTATGACCAAGATTGAGAAGATGAACTGTTCAATGGTTCATTTTTTATTATTCACTTAATATAATGAATGTACATTGTTTATCTGGGTCAACACTTTTATATATGAGTCAGAAATGGAATGATTAACTTATATGTTCTTGATTTATTCTATTCAATCTCAGAAGAATATGTATTCAATGAGTCCATCACAAAATAAAAGTTTATTGTTGTGTCTAGAATCAGTGCTAGGCAACTGTTAACTCCGACATAGCAGCACAGGACCCCATCCAAATTTGTCACTAAATGCTCGTATATCTTCATTTGTCCCTTTATTTTTCACTGAAACTTCTAAAATTTACATTTAACTTTATCATTAACTGTAGACCTACCTGAACCTGATATGTTCCCTTTTTGCTCCAGGAACCTCTGACAATTTTTCCTTAAAGATTTAGATTTGTATGAATTACTTACTAGCTATTACAATAATGGTGGTATAATATATACAACTTACAAGGTTTAAATAACCTTATCCAACCCCCTTTCAGTCAGCAATTATCCCATGTAACAGAAGTCTTCTGAACAACACTCAAGTCCTTAACAGCTGATTTATTGTCCAGCCTGTTATGAAATGTATATGGGTTGGTGTATCATAAAAATGAGCTTGACATCTACTTCCAGGTAAAAATGAACAAACATTACTTAATTTACTGAAACTCACCTGACCATAAATAATGAAACATTACAAATAGCTATTCAACTTTTATTACAACCTCCGCCCATAAGAAAATCACCTGGTTAAGATTTCGTCTCCACTAAGCTACTCCAAAAAGTACTCAGAAAACTTGTCACTTTGTCACTTTACTCTACAATACTATACTTAAAACAAAGAGATTTCCTCTAGTGTGAAAATACTCACACTTAATCATGATTAACGAAGGAGTGATACAGTCTTTACATAAAGACCTATTAGTATGCACCCTATCTGCTCCTATCTGGAACCCTAAGTTTGTGTTCTCTTAATTTCACAGACTAAAATTAAAATAGAGACTATACATTCCTTGAAAAATGTTTAGCAATGGTTTTTTTAAAAATTAAATTTGGCTGTTCAAATTTTACGTATTTAAAAATTCTTGGTATTATTTATTTAACCCATGTATTGTTGCGCATTAAAAAATGTTTCAGAAATAAAAATTTAGATGTTGTGTTAGAGATTTTTAAGACTACCGATATTTTTCTCATTGTTTATACTAACTAAATAATTATCATACCATATTTTGGAGTTATTACTAATGCTTGTTTTCATTAGCGAAACTATAAAATATTGAAAATTATGCTTCCACATCTGCTATATTTATGGGACCTTTTACCATCCTAGTTGTAGACATTAACGCATTGTGTTTTTACTACTGTTTATTTTTTAAGTGTTTCCAATTATTAATGCTTTAAAAAAAAAAAAAAAAAACTTCCAGATTTTTATTACTTCTTTAATCCCCAGTTTTTAAATGGAAAAATTACAATGCTTGACGACATTTTTATCGATTATTATGTTATCAGATTCGAACATTGTTTATTAATTTTATTTTTAAAAACTGATATTTTACAGATTATGTGATTTTTTTTTTTTTATTATCTACAAGAGTTAGATACCATCATTATACTCAATTGTGAACTAATTGTTGTTTACTAATCACTTGATTTACACATTATTGATACTTTAATATTATAGTTAAAAAATTTATCAGAATTGTTATTTATCTTTGAATTATTTATTAGTAATGCTGAATGTTATGTATTTCTCGAGACCTCTAATGGTAGCTTGATAGGATAATGTTTTACTCGGAACTTTGGTGAGTTGCCAATTGCTTAAGAGCACTCCAATTGGTTTATTTAGGTGGAGATAAGATTTTATTACTGGATAACCTATTGAGATTAATTCCAATTGCCAATTGGGTTGGGGAAAAGAAAATGGCTCATTTTAAGAATAAAATATACAGTTATATTTATTGAAGTGTCACATATTATTTATCAATTATTCCCACTTTCTGATTTTACAGTTTCCTTATTTGAGAACAATATACCCTACAATCAAAAATATATTTAATTGAAAAGGTTTCTTGAAAATGTTTTTTTTAATTTACTATAAGTACGGTATCTATATTAAATGAGTTGTTTATATTTGACCGTAGATTCAATATGAGGAGAAGATGGTTGCGGGTACGGTCAATAATGATACATAAATATGTAAAACTTATTTATTTGTGCCAACAAAACATAAAAAAACGAGATAACCTTAATGTAGAAATAAATAAAAATAAAATAATAACAAACAAACTTGTAAACATATATAACAATAAATTAAGTAGATAATGGATGATACAATATATTATTGTAGAGGTAAGAATTACATAATACAAATTATAAAACAAGTTATTAAAAATCTGACAGTACTCATGTAAAGAAAGAATCTGCATTAAAGTTGTGATTTTTTCTCCATAGATAAATGTATATTTGTCTACTGTAAACCAACAAGATCAAAGTTTAATTTGTCCACTTCCCACTTTCTCTGATGAAAACGTTTTGATCAGGAAAAAAAATTTTGATGAAATTCATAATGAAGTGACACAACAAATTTCGAAGTTAATCAATGACAAAAGGCCTTACGATCCATGATAGTTTGACTTCTCACCACAAATGATTTACAATGCCCGTGCAAAATAAATGTTGTCAGCTAATGAAAAAAATTTGTTTTGAACTGGAGTTTCCCAATTAAAGTTAAATATTTAGGTTCAAGAAAAAGTAACTAAATGTTCACAGAATTATGTGTTTATATTTTCATTTTTAAAAAAAATGTATAAATTTTGTATTTCATTTTCTATATTTTCCGTAAATATATACTTTCAAAGTATGTTATATATTCGAACACAGAGCAGAGCAATACATGGTGATTTTTTGTTATTTTGTGGTCAAGAAGCTGTCTATTCTTTTTCATTTAAAAATATATATTTTATTTCTACAATTAATTAATGCATATATTCTATTTAATGTTAAACTTCCTTTTATTAAAGAAAAAAAATTAAGTTAATATATTTATTATTATTATTTTCTGTACCACAAGAAGTAAGGTAGATGTAGTAATTGAATCTTATTCTGGATTTTCTTTTTAGGAAGTTTGATAAATTAATTTCTCAACTGTAAATTTTTGAGGTTAAAAAACTTCCAAAGATGAATATAAACTATTTTATATATATAAATAGTTGACCGTATAATCTAAAATATGAAAAACAGTAATAGTTATTGAATATTTTTTTGGTAACAGATTTTTATGTTTAGTTCAATTTATTTACAACTTCACAATTTTAGTTAAATAAAAAAAAATTGCTTTTACTACCCGCACAGTCCCTATGTGGCCCCACGTTAACATGTTTTAAGCTATATATCGTTCTTGTATTTAATAACTGCTATGTTGTTGTTGTTGATTGTTGCTTAAAGGCGTAAAACCCTCTGGTCATCAACGCCTATGGGATGATAAAAGTAAAAAAAAAAAAAAATAATAAA
>NW_027110542.1:302238-321447 GCF_000696795.3 Halyomorpha halys
ATATGTATATATATATATATATATATTTGCATGTTAAATAAAAGTAGTTTATCTTATCTCCTTAATATAATTTAGGAAGTATTACTGTCACTGTTAAATATCTGGTATTCTCTTAGCATTTTATACAGTTAGTCGATTTATTTTTTTAAAAACTCTTAAAATTAAATCAATAAACTGTTTTGGAAAGATATTGTATCACTCTTAGGTATTTATATCACAGTTATGTAGTTCTTGTTTTAAACAAACAGACAGAGTTATGGTAGTGTCTTTAAATATTCGAAAAATCATGTTTTCTCTGTAAATCATCATAGAAGTTCAAAAAGTTCAAATTTCAAATTGAACGAAAATTCTTCATTTGTGTTCATGAAACATAACCTGACATCCAGAAAACCTGTTATAGGCCTTCTCATCAGTACTGACACCTGTTAAACTTTTTTGTGAAGGCTTGTTACTTTTGCAAAAGTATCCATGTCTGCTTTGAATTCCACAGTATTATCATTATTTAAAGTCTATTTGTAAGTTTCATTATTTCTTAAAGAAGAATTTCATTCATTAATAAAAAATAAATTATTTTACATATTTGTTTTATAAACAAAAAGTATATTTTAGTAATTATTTTATTATTTTTGCTTAGAAAACTGATACAAGAGAAAGAATTTCACATCGCATATCTTTTTTACTTAACTGAAGACTTGCTGTGTAACTGATCTCGCCTCAGTTAAAATGGGTTTGAAGATTATTAAGCAATTAAGTTTTTCTAAAAGTAGTGGATTCTGTGGTTAAGTAAGGGGCTGATAAAAAGAATTCTAAATAATTTATGATTTTACAAAAAAACCAAAAAAAAAACCCAGATCTTTGTGCTTGAACTCTCTAGTACTTGTTTTTAAAGAAAACTTTGTCTAGTTTACGATGCTTCAATTTTAAATTACCAACTTAAAATAGTTTTTTTAGTTGCTTCCTATTCTACAAAAAGAAATGACAACTTAAAAAACAAACAAAAACAAAATTAAATGTTGATTCCTTCCCTGATAAAAATTTAATCACAGCCGTATTGATCTTTTCTGCTGCATTTGAGTTTTGTCATCTCTTCCTTAAGTTCCAGATATCACAGTTGATGCTGTTTATATAGTCTGTGAGATGATTTCTTATTTATTCGGTTTTCCATTATTTTTTATTTTGGGGGGTTTGACATCCTTGCTCTAACTAGGGCAAAAGGGACCACTTATCGTACTGGTAAATAATCTAATTTAACTATAGTGGGATAGTGGATCCACCACAAAATTAGTTGGACTCTATACTATATTTGAGCCATTCGGCCACATCAATCATATTACTCTATAATTTCAACATTTTATAGATAAATGAGGGATTTTGATTTAAAAAAAAAAAAAATCAAAATACGTGAGTGATGCTATGCTTTTGCTTAACTGTTTATTTAACTTTATTGTTGACGAGTGAATATTTTTTATTAAATTTTCATCTGATATTTAAACATATACATTAAAAAAAAACAAACACTAATCTTTTTAAATTTTATTTTTCTGAATCCTTAGAACAAATATTCTAGGACTAATTCATTTTAATTCAAGACTACGGGTTGTTTGAACGTTGACACCACCCATTGATTAGACAAGTAATGAAAGTAATTTTTGTAAGTACTTAGATAATTCAGTTATTAGATTGCATGAGCATCTCCTGTTTATTTACCTAGTTGAAAGTCAAAGCTTACTATTCTCCATATGCACTATAAATAGAATTATTATTAAATTGTGATATTTTAAGCCAAAACTATTTTAAATGAAGGCTAAAACAAGTGTAACTGTGTACAAAATTTCATAAACAAAAGTCTTAAATACATTTGTATATTTTCAGGAAAAAACTAACTACTCAAAATTTCAGAAAACCAGTTATAAGGTTTAAAAATTAATTGAAGGGGTAAGTGGGTGAAGGGGCTATGTAACATTTTTTGAATCTTTAGTGTGGATGAAGGGGACAGGTGCCTATCTAGTTAATGTGACGTACTATAACCTCAAAATCTAATTAATAACTGAGATACCAAGATATAGAAGGGACCTATGTACACTTGAAAACATAACAAGCTCCAACAAAAAAAAAATTAAATTTTTTTCTTAAAATTTACTATTTGTAACATAACCTCTTTACCCACTTACCCCTTCAATTATTTTAAACAAAATATCTCTTTGAGGCTTATATTATTTTTTCAATAAAGTTTACTGCTTTTCAATAAAATTATTTTTATTGTTAGAAACTGAATCTATTCAAAAAACTTTTACTACTCTAAAGTAATATTTTTTTCTTAAAACCGGCTAAAGCAATACAACATTCAAATTAATTTATAATGTATTTATACAACTATATTTTTTATTAGAAAATTATGATTTGTTTTTTAAGTAAGTAAATTTTAAATTTCTACATAAGCCTAATGTTTTTTAATGGTTCCCTAGCACTATACTTCTAATGTACGATGTTCTACAAATATCTTCAATGTATTTAGACTTTTTTATTTAAATAATTATATTTATTTTGATGATATTTCATGTATATCTTGGTTTTTTTGGTTAAATAAATTAATTCATGAAAATAGCCGTGTTCAGATTTATGAAGTATGTTTGTTTATACTTTTGTCGTTTTTAAAAATGAAGTGTTACTTTTGGAAGTGATGATAGTAAAAAATATATTTAAAGATAACTGAAGCATAATTTAAACTTCGAACAATGAGCATAGGCTGAAGATTAAAGTTTTAGTTTAGAGCAAATTAAGAGTTTTCGTAAATTTCCTCATTTTGATTGAAAACATTTTTATCTTAATTAACTTTAATAAAATACTATCACAATTAAATTTTCCATTTAAAAAAAAATTGTTTTAATTTAAAATTCCTGCTCTATAAAATAATTATGACTTATCTCATATCTTGTGAAAAATTGAAATATTTTTTCGTTCATGTCACTGCAAATAAGCATGTCACAGGTAATATTGTGAGTTGACTGTTTCTACTTTTTGATTAAATATAGTTAATATTAAATAACTAGAATTAGAATAAACCGTTATTTAATATTAACTATATTATTTTGATTAAATATAGTTAAAAATTATTATTAATTTATTTAAATTGATTTTTGCTTTACAATATGATCTGGTTACAGGTGTTCGAACGATTGGTGTGATTACAAAACTAGATTTAATGGACGAAGGTACTGATGCTCGTGATATTCTAGAAAATAAACTTCTTCCCCTTCGAAGAGGTTATATCGGTGTAGTAAATAGAAGTCAAAAAGACATTGATGGCAGGAAGGACATCAAAGCAGCTTTGGGAGCTGAAAGAAAATTTTTTCTTAGGTAAACATGCTTATGAAAGAATACAAATACAAAATTATCTTCAACCATTAAGTTTAATAATGATTGAAGATTACTTAGAAAAAAATGACTAACTCAGTGTTCTTTTAAAAATGAGTAACTATATTTTTTGATAAGATTATTGGATGGCAGACAGGATGGTTAGGTAAAAACAGAAGTAAACAATCTAAAATGGCTCAAAATTGCTTTTGAATTTATGGTCTTGAAGTCCATATAAGCTTTAAGAATATATAATTCAAAAATAAACATAGTTCTTATAAAAATTTAGGGAAATGTGAGATACCTTGTGTTATATTTGTAGTTTTAAATTGTTGGACATTATTTTATGCGGCTGTAATAGCTCTTAACAATTTTTGCAACATTTCATTTGGTAAAGTGGTAAGATATGGTTCACTTTAAATCAAATTCTGACTTTTCTGAGGTAATTTGACTGTTAACTCCATCTTGTAGAACAAATATTTAAACAAAGTGCTTGTCTCATCAACAGAGATGGTAAAGAGATCTTTATGTTACCGAGATAACGCCTGTCTTGTAATGGATACTGTTATTAATCTTTTTTTCTCAAAACTTTATACTTTCATAAAATGATTCTCTTATTCTGAATTCACATGGAAGTACTTCATTGCTTAATCTTCTGATTGATCAGACTACCTACTAATAAAATTGAGTTCATACTATATTTTCCCTACTTGGCCAATTACTTTTTCTCAATATTTGTTGATATGTGTTTGTATTAGTATTGGATTAGAATAATTATATCTTTCTGATCATCTCTGCTTATCGTAAAATTAATGTGTGTTTGCAGTCATCAGGCTTATCGTCATATGGCTGATAGGTTAGGAACTCCTTACCTTCAGAGGGTTCTAAATCAGCAGCTCACTAATCATATCAGGGATACACTTCCAGGATTACGAGATAAACTCCAGGTTATCTAAAGTGTTATAGGAACTATTTTAGACGAATTAGGAATTCTTTAATGTCCTATATTTAATTATTTTTTATGCTTATTTGTTTCCAGAAACAAATGCTTGCCTTAGAAAAAGATGTTGAACAGTACAAATACTTCAGACCTGATGACCCTTCTATCAAAACCAAAGCAATGCTGCAGTAAGTTTCATTTTATCTAGTTAATTAAAAATTATTCTGGATTTTAAAGTTATTAACTTGATGAGTTTTGTTGTTTTGTTTGCATATTTTATTCATTTGGTGAAATATTATAAACTGTTTGCAGGATGATACAACAGTTACAGTCGGATTTTGAAAGAACCATTGAAGGGAGTGGTTCAGCCCAAATCAACACTGTGGAGCTGTCTGGTGGTGCTAAGATTAACCGGCTCTTTCATGAGAGGTTTCCTTTTGAACTGGTCAAAATGGAATTCGATGAAAAGGAACTCCGAAGGGAAATTGCTTTTGCTATCAGAAATATTCATGGTAAACAAACGCAGATATAGCATTTATTGTGTTATCTTTCAAAGTAATATATATGATTGTGCTATATTGAAGTTATTACATTGATTTAATGTTTTAAAGTTGTTGTTTTCAATAATTTATTAAAAAAAAAAAATTAAAATGTACTGCTACATCTCCTTGGATTAATGTAGATGAGGGTTATTTATACAAAAGAGAATGGTTTCAAATTTGTATCTAAGAATGTAGAAGATTACAATTACCCATTATAAAAGCTTTTCTTGTAAGAAAATAATTTTAAAGTATATTTTGTGTAGGAGTAGGATGGGCCAAGACCTCATTGTTAGTCTTATTCAATGACTAACAATGAGGTGCTGATAGTTGGCTGTAGATTAATAAGAAGAGAAGATAGTTGGAGGTGTGGTCAGCAAAGATACACAAATAAACAACTTATTTTTTGTACCAACATTTTTATCTGAATTTCTGACCTATATTAGGGCTGAAAAACAATACAAGATAACAACCTTAATTCAAAGAAACAAAAAATAAAATAAAATAGTAAACAAACGCGGAAATATACATAACAATAAATTATGTATTATTTATTAGTTTTATGTATGAATTATTGGGAGCACAGGTAACCACAGGGTTAGGCATGGCTACTAACTCCAAGGACCCGAGTTTGAATCTGGCTGGGCAGAAAATTGTTTTTTGTTACACTGTAGTCGTGAGGCAACTTCTGTGGGCTCTTGGAGCCCTTCTGAGGTCCACCCAGCCTCTAAAATTGGGTACCATTAATTGGTTAAAAAACTGGCGGTCAAGCGTGATTCTGACCAAATCACCTCCTTGCACAACCGTTGGTCCAGTATCAGTACTTCCTTACAAAATACTGAATCCCTGACCTTTCATGGGTTGTAGCGGTACAGATTTTAATTTAATTTTAACGTATGAATTATTAGTTGATACTTATATAAGATAAAATATGATATTGTAGAGGTAAGAATTATACAAAATAAATGATTTAACTAATCAATTATTACAAAACTTTATTTTTAAGTAAATAAAGAAATAAAAATAATGAAAGTTGTGGAAGAAAATGTTTATTCAAATTGTTTTCATTATTTTTAAACATAACTTATGTATTATGTGAATGCTATTACTCATCATTACATTTTCTTCTGCACCTTTCATTATGTTTCTTTATGTATTTACTTGAACACTGTCTTTTTTAATACAATTCCAACCTCTACAATATCATATTTTAACTTCTATTAGTATTAGCTATTATATACATTTAATTTATTGTTATATATATACCCAAGTTTGTTATTATTTTATTTTTATGTTTATGTGTCTCTGAATTAAGGTTGTTATCTAGTTTTGTTTTTCAGCCCTGATGAAGGCCTGAAAAATCAGGTTGAAACGTCGGCACAAATAAGTGATTTTTATTTATTTTTATATCTTAGTGACTGCACACCCTCATCCTCTCTCTCTCTCTGACCATCTACTCCTCTTAATAAGACTTACAATTACCAAAGTCAGATTGTATTAAAACATTTAAATTGTGTCAGCTGTGGATTACCCCTCCTAGGCGCATCGAGGTGGATAACTGATTCTTAATGGACTGGAGAGGGAAAACCGGGCAATTAAATTTTATGTTGATGAGATTTTGAGTACTTCCTTAACAAATACTGAACACATCTCTCAGGGGCTATTGAATTTTTCTTTTATTTGGCTACAGTTATGTTATAAAGTACCCTAAAACCATAAATATTAAAATACTCCTAATGCTGCCTAAAACCTATGAATGAATTGATTCAGTTATTCTATTCCTTGCTATAAAATTTCTAATATTATTTTATTTATTAATATTTCATTTATTTGTCTTTTTAATAAACTTCAGGTTGGTTTGTTGCTGTTGCAAAAAATGCTTGTTGGTCATCTTATATGGCTACGGGGATTCCATATGATAGCATTTATTCTTAGTCATTATGTTAAAAAAAAATCTTTCTGTTCTTAATGATTTTTTAATTGCATTATGTTTCCAAGTCTTTAAAAATTATGTAAATTGGTATTTCTGGGCGGTATGATTTTTCCTTTACTAATGATCTTTGTAACATTATTTTTCAGGTATAAGAGTTGGCTTATTTACACCTGATATGGCCTTTGAAGCAATAGTCAAAAAGCAGATTGAAAGGCTCAAAGAACCATGTCTTAAATGTGTCGACCTGGTCGTTGCTGAGCTTTGCAATGTTGTTCGTATTTGTACTGACAAAGTAAGTAAAAATACTAAAAATTGTGTCTTTAAATATAATTTTGGATTTTTAAATTAATTACTGTACCTTCAAAATTATTTCAATACTTATCAGTAAGTCCTAATTCAATAATCTAAATACTTCAGTGTATGAACTTTCCAAAAATCTTTTATTAACATAGAGTACAAATTTATTTTAAATAGATATCTTGGAGTTCTCAGTCTTCACTTTATAGAGAACAAAATATTATTACATTAACTAATTTTGGTTGGTTCCTTGTGTACCTTCACACCCATATATAAATTGATTTCACCGATTGTACTAAAACAATTTCTAAATTAAAAGGGAACCACTTAGCCAAATCTCAGTATTACTGATTCTTTTTCACATTCTTGTCATAGTGAGTGAGATGTGTTGCATAGTTTGCATATGTATTATGATTTATTTATAAATTAATTAATGAATTTTTAAACTGAATTTAGTGATGTTCATGTATTTTTTTATTTTTTTTTTAAGATGAATAGGTACCCTCGTTTACGAGAAGAGACAGAAAGAATCATTACCACTTATGTGAGAGAAAAGGAGCAAATGTGCAAAAAGCAGTTGACGATGTTAGTCGACTGCGAACTAGCTTACATGAACACAAATCATGAAGACTTTATTGGTTTTGCCAAGTATGTATTATCCCTAAAGTTTTATTATCTAAGTAATTTTGTTTGTATCATATTTAATAATTAAGTTGTTAAATAATGGTCTACTTTTTAATTATTTCCAAGGTTTTATTTTTCTTAGTGCTCAGAACCAGTCAGAAAACTCTAATAAAGCTGGTCGTAAACTCGGTAACCAAGTTATTAGAAAAGGTTGGATGTGCATTCACAACTTGGGAATAATGAAAGGTGGAAGTCGTGATTATTGGTTTGTTCTGGCATCTGAAAGCATTTCGTGGTTTAAGGATGAGGAGGTTATTTTTCTGCACGTATATAGTTTTAATCATGTAATTGAAATAGTTAATGGGCATATTTATTTACATAGTTTATTTTTTCTCAATAGGAAAGAGAAAAAAAGTATATGCTACCTCTTGACGGTCTGAAGTTGAGAGACATTGAACAAGGCTTCATGTCCAGGCGCTTTATGTTTGCTCTATTTAATCCTGATGGCCGAAACGTTTATAAGGTATATTTTTTAAAACTTACAGTTACAATGAATTTCTTTAATTATTTTTTAAATTAATAGTAGGATTTATTTTTATGAATTCAGATTACGAGGATTTATGAATTAATTTTACAATATCTATTGTTATTATATTCTTCTTTTTTTTCTTTGTCATCTTTAAATGATATGTTTTTGAAAAATTGCGTGTTGATAGCTTGTTCAGTAACAGAACTTGGACGATTATTAAAACAGTAATCCTTTTATGATAAACAAATGCTGTGGATCATGATTTTTTCAACAGCTTTTTCCTATTCTACTCGATACTTCGCAACTTGAGAATGATCCTCTTAGGTGTTGCCTCTCTGTCTTATTTATGCCTGTTCTCTTGTCATTTAGCACGCTGACTGGTACAAAACTGATCTGAGTTGATCCAGTTTAATCATATCAGTGAAAACATTGAAAAATAACTTGTAATATATAATACATAACTCAATAAGTCCCTGGTCTGACATATATGGCAACATTGTTGACAGACCTATGTGATTTCTAGGTAGTACTAACCTTCAAAACAGTAATTGTCAAAATTTCATGACATTCAGACCGATCCACCACTACACACCTGAATCATAAAGATCGTCAGCTGAGTGGACAGCAGCTGGTGAAAGTCGTCCAGAGCAACAAAGAAACTAGCAAAGTCAGTTGGCAAGTTTATGGCATCCATATTTGAGACGCTCATTAAATTTTGTCTATCGACTATCTTGAAAAAGGTAAAACTATGAATAGTGAATATTACTTGGCCTTATTGGATTGATTTAGTGCAGAAATCAAGAAACAATGGCCCTACAACAAAAGAAAAAAGTTCTGTTCGCCAGAACAACGTCCCATGTTACAAGCCAATGAAAACAATGGTTAAATTGGATGAATTACTTCCCCACCCACCATTCTCTCCAGATTTGGCCCCCAGAGACTACTGGCTTTTTGCAGACATTGAAAGAGATGTTACAGGGAAAGAAATTTGACTCAAATGAAGAAGTGATTGCTGAAAGTGAGGCCTAGTTTGAGAGCAAAGGCAAATCGTTTTACATAAAGGGCATTGAAAAGTTAGAAGATCATTGGAATGAATGTATCACTCTTGAAGGAGAGTATATTGTTGAATAAAATGGAATTTAAAAAAAATAAATTGTTTATTAGTTAGACCGGAGAATTATTGAGTGATGAACTTAAGCGTAAGTGTGTATTTATTTAGTTACAGTAACTTAGTGAGGGGATTTGGTAATAAACATTGCTAAGGTATAAAAGATTGTATTGTAGGAATGTATGCAAATCCCTTCCTTTTTAGATCACTATTAACTATATGTATAATTTAAAAATTAATAATTAATTTATAATATCTCTTTTCGCAGGACTTCAAGCAGCTTGAATTAAGCTGTGAAACTCAGGACGATGTTGATTCGTGGAAAGCCTCATTCCTCAGAGCTGGAGTCTATCCAGAAAAATCCACTGATGCAGCTAATGGTGATGAGGTGTGTTTTTATGATTATTTCAATTTGTTACACCCAGTAGATTTTTTTAAAAATTGTTTAGTCAGTGACTACAGTTTATAAGGTTTTAAATAATTTTTTTAAATGCCCTTCATAATTTGGATCTCATCTAATTTATTTCATTGAAATAATTCATTCAGCACATGTTTATGTTTAGATTTCGGAATGTAGCAAATGGATTTTTGAAATTTTCATGAAATAATTATTACATAAGAATCTATAAAGTAAATTGATTCTTATTTATGTATATATAGTTGACCGTAAAGATTTAAATATAAGAAGATAGTGAGGGTTGCAAATAGTAGAAAACTATTTGTTCTTTTTTGACCGCAACCGTGACCATCTTCTTATATTTAAATTGATTCTTGATCAATCAAAAAAATTAGAAAGACATTGAACATTTAGTTATGTGCTGAATTAAAAAAAAATGCATATGTTTGATTTTTCTATTCCGCATGTTTTAGATCGATTATCCATTAACATTAATTTAATATTCAGCAGGCATATTTTTTATAATAGTTAAATTTATTAAAAAGATATTATGGGTTAAACCCATGTGAACATACCAGTTTTTTAGAATTTAAGCAAAAGTGTTGATCTGTTGCATTAAAATGTATTATTGTTCGGGAATTTAAAACAAAAAATTTAATATAGAGGAAACAGTAAGGAGCTGTATGATTTTTGATAAAATAAAAAAACAATACAAGTATGAAAGAACAAAATTGGAATTCGAGAAAAAAATATATCTTACATTATTTGCTTGTGTTGATTCAATGGAATTAGTAATTTTTTGAGGAATCTGGCTAAGTTCGTCGCTGGTAAAGTCTCTGTGCTTTATCCCTAGCTCTAAAATGTGTAAACTGATACTTTGAATTTCAACTATCCTTTGTAATTTAATAGAAATTATTCTTTTAGGACAAAAACATTTTAATGGTAAAAATATAAAATTATGTATAAGTCATATAGAAAGAATAATGATAAGCAAAAACACCTTTCGAAGAAAAAATAAGTTACATAGTAGGATGCAAAGAACCATCACTTTTCGGATACAGAAATCTAATTGAATAGGTCAAAATTCCTGTAAGTAAAGCTATCTTAGCTACCATAGGGGCACTGAACAACCGTCTTACTTGCTCTAATATTTAAAAACCCTCATGTGATAATAAAGTTAGTATCGAATGGGTTCTGGGTTACTGCGGTATTCCCTGTAACGAGCATGTTTACAGGTTAGTAAGGAGCAAGGAACAGATCATTCGTATTACATTGGAGCCCATTTGTGGCATAAGCCTTAGTTACGCAAGTAGTAATATAAAGGTGGCTCACGGCTTAAAAGCCAAATATTATTGGTTAAATAAAAGACAGCTACTCTCTTAACTGTTTCTGACGAACCTAATAGGGGCCGAAGTAGAATATTGTTTCAGCTGGACAGGGGTTCTATAAGGAAAATTATTGGGATCAACATAGGTCACTATATACTTAATATCACTTGAGATCACCTCTTGCAGATTCTGTAATGCTGAGGATGAAATGGCATATCACATCATGTGCAGGGTTGAAGTTTGCACTTTTTGGTGTGGATCACATTGTCGACCCCCCAAGCCGTGTAAATCAATCTAGATTCATAGAATCTATAAATCTTAAGTTTTAAGAAGCTTATTTTAATGTTGCAGTGTTACTGACATTACAATGTTGTAATGTGTATTTCCTTTTAGCAAAAAAAAAAAAAAAAAAAAACGTATCTTGATTAAACTCAAGATATTAAAATACAGGACTAATTGGTTGGCGATCGGGTGAAATAAAAACCTGAAATTATCTATTGAGGCAGGTCATAAGTAATGATCTTTTCAATAATTAAACTTAAAAAAAATTGAAAATTAAAGCTTCACTTTTGGGTCTCTTGATTCAAAAATGGGTAAATTGTGTTTTTCTTATGTTTGATAAAAAACCTGAAAGAATTTATTTAAATATAAGTTTATAACTTAATTACAGCGCAATTTTAAAAGTACATGTAAGAATTGACTTATCACATTATTTACCTATTTCTTGACTTATTGAGAACTTTTTTTATATTTATTCATTTTATTGGTTAAAAAATAATTTAAAATTTCATACCTGACAACCAATATTTATATTGTATACTTCTACATTTTATTTTGAAGTTGTGAGAAATATGGAAAGAAAATTTTTCAAGCTAGGAGATTCCTTACTATAGAAGAGGAATTATAATTTGTGTAGCATGAGGAGATAAATGTACATTTATATAGTAAGCTTATTGGGTTGTAGAATATTCAAGATTATAAAAATTTTGCTTGTGAGCCACCATTTGGAAACGCCTCCAGTAAATTGCATCAATAATCATCTATTTGTTCTTAATGTGACAGTTGTTTCATCACTTCTTTTTAAAACTAACAAAACACTACAGTATTTCTTAATTTTTTTTATTTTGCTTATAAATTAATTTTAATTGACATTCAAACACGGTAATTGTTTACTATTATTCCACAAAAAAAGGCGGGAACAATTGCTTCTTGACCAGACTGTACATCGATTAATATATAGGTTAGTTTATAATATTAACCGGCTTTCAAGAGGGAAGATTTCTTTTCCTTAGTTAAAGTTTAAGTTTATAATACACAACATTTTTCGGCCACAATTCCTACCCCATTTATATTTTCTAACTTATAGATATTGATATGTAACATCTTTCATGTTTAAGACAGATATTACTCATAGATCCTTGTACTCTTTTCGACTGTTAAACTCAACTGTCTGGTAATCTTCAGTATTAAATATTTAATATTAGAATACATATTACAAAATAAAAATATGACAGATATTACAAAATAAAAATATTAGATATTAAATATTTATATCATTATTGGATTCAGTAACCTGAAACCCCATAAATGAAGCATTTATTTTATTTTTACTTAGTAGATAATATACATTTTAATGTTTCACTTTTTAATTTATTTTCCAAAAGAACTTGTTTACACGTTACCTATATTATATATATATTCGATATAAATCCAAAGATTCTCTTGAATTTATTTGATCTACTTGATTTAACTGTTTCCTTCATCCTCCTTAAAATTGATTTTAAAAAAGACCCTATTCTTTCTCCCTTAGTATTACGTTTTTCTTCAATTACATATATTACATCTACTCCACTCTTAAATTTCCCCCTTAAAAATTCCCTGATGAATAGGTGGGTAATTCATTTTTAAAAGCTCATTTTATTTGTACAGTCTGGTCAAGTAGTAATTGTTCCTGCCTTTTTTGGAGGTGTGAATGTAAATAGTTACCTCAAACACTGTTTTATGATGGTTGTAAAGAATTTTCCTACTCTTTTTTGGTAGAATGAATTATTTAAATCTTGTTTGTTAGATGAATTTTTCATCTCTGTACGTTTCTGCCATATCATTATAAAAAAATAAATGAATAAATAAAAATAAGCAATTAGTTATGGCAGTAATAAAGTTTAATGAAGATTATTTAATGACTTACTATTTTATTGGTGCGTGTTGTTTATAGGTCAGGGTAAGTGAGAGCTGAGGAGTTTTTCCCGATCAAGTCATCTAGTTTGGTGCCTTTTCTTAATTTATTTGCTCTATGTTACAGTTTGCTTATTTTTTTTCTCAAATGCTTTTGAAATCATAAATTCCTTTTTATAAAGGCTTTATATGATTCCTTTAATGCTTTTTTTAATTTAATTTTGATTATTAACACCTTATTTTTAGTTAGTACACGAGTGATATTATTGCTTTAGGGTATCTCCTCAATTTGGTGATTATTTAATATATATTTTTGCTTATTGATTTAATCCTTTCATGTTTTTGTCATTTTTCATATTTTTTCATTATGGTCTGGTTTGTTTTTTTGATTAAATTAGTGTAGTATTTATTTATTTTTTGTTATAAATAACAAAGGTATTGTGATTTTTTTTAATAGCTGTCAGACTTATTACCAGCTTTTCATGATAACAAACGAGTTATGATAGACTTTTTTGATTGTTTCTTTTTTTTTTGAGCAGTTGGTGATGTTTTTGCTTTGGAGTTCCTATTTAACAGGTTTTCGTACTGTTGGTTTTATTTTTTTTATATCGTTCAATAATACCACAATCATAAAAATATTTGGTTGGTTAGAGCTATTCTTGCGTATACACATGTTTTTAGTTTGACTATAAATTGCTATTTGTTAGTTTAACAGTAGTCATTTTTCTTAATTATAATTATTAGGTTTAAAATCAATGTGTTTTTTTATTTAAATAATATGGTAATATTTTTAATACATTTTTAAAAAAAAAAATGTAATCTCTCTTAAAATATCAAAATTTGAATGGTCTTTAATGCAAATTTGTTTTTATGTTTTAATCTAACAGGACGGTTATGAGGTTGGTTGACAATTTGTGAAAATTTTATTGTATCACTTTAATCTCAGTAGATGATTTTTCTTTTTCTTAAATATAATAGATAAATTGAGTTAAAATAAAAGCACTGTAATTATGATGGCATTATAATTATATGAACTATAAGATTCTGCAATGTACTGCATGAACATTACAAAGATACTGTCATGTACAAATATTTGTTTCAAGCTTGTTCGAAAAGTCGTTAAGAAGCAATCATACTGTTAGCATGTAGCATGTTAATTGTTACCCATATTGTGGGAGATGCCTCGTTTTGTCGGAGTAATTAATTCGTTAATTGAAACGATATTTATTTTTAGTATTGTAATTATTTTAATCTATTACACAATTTGTGTTGACTCATCTTTATTTATTACTGATTCTATATTTCTTGTAAAGGGGGCAAGCGAAGGAACTGCTTCGATGGATCCTATGCTTGAGAGGCAGGTGGAGACCATCAGAAATCTTGTTGATTCCTACATGAAGATTGTTACAAAGACTACCCGTGATTTAGTACCAAAGACAATAATGTTCTTAATAATTAATCAGGCTAAAGAGTTTATTAACGGAGAACTACTAGCTCATCTTTATGCATCTGGTGATCAGGTTTGTTACTACATTCACTCAATAAATTTTTTTTTTCTAATAAACTTAGTTTAAAGAACTATTGCCACCAATCTATTACTAAATAACAATTAATATTTAATCCGTATTAGATTCTCTAATCATATTTTAGATAGTTATTATGTTATAAAGAATTTTCACCACTAAATTTAATATTAGCCATAGAATAATTATCAATCCACTTTGATCTGTTATTCGCAAAAAACAAGATATTTGTATATAACTTGTCGAATAGTTTTAATGCTTTATTCCATCAGAAATCTTTCAAATTAACCATAAAAATATATGCATTTTTACTTTGGTTGTAATCAAAGCAATTCTAATCGAGTCAGGTACTCAGTATCTGTTTTTCAACAGATCTTAACATTTCATTGTAACCTAAGTCAAACATAAATCTATTTTTTTCTGCCACAACAAACTTGTGAAATGGATGGACCGCTTCGGTTGCTGTTTTTTTATTTTGCTGGGTTTCAGTCTTGAAAACCAAATCGGGTATCCTGTGCGCAATAGACTGCAGTTTGCAAGGGTTCTGCAGAGTTCTGAAACTAGGCTTACGTTTCCTCTTGGATGTTGTGCATTACTGTGGAAAATTAAAGAAAAAAAAATAATTTAATTAAATATAATTTAAAAAAAAAAATGTTTCAACAAAATATAATTTGATTTTCACATGAATATAAAACTACAGTTTTTATAGAGAATTATAAATAATCACTTGAAAGGTAATCAGGAAAACAAAAAAAAAAAAACTCTAAATTAAACCAGTATTAGCAATAAAAAAACTATTTTTTTAAAAATTAATTGAAGACTATACATGACCCACTACATTCCAGCTGCCCATTTGAAAGATAATTAATTTGTTTACTAAGCTAAATTAAAAAAAAAAAATTTTAATCAAGTCAAAATCAGTAAAGGCAAAATGAACAATTTTTTTATTTGACTTTTCTCACTATAAAATTTGGAAGTAATGTGGGAGGATGCACCAGATATTTATTTTGTTTAAATTATTATTTATTGAGTTATTTAATTTTTTTTATTATTTAAAATGCTGCTTGTAAATTAAATTATATTTATAGAACTATTTGAAATTGTTATTTGATTAATGATAACCTGTCTCTAAAAATGCAAGATAATATTTCTTATATTTATTTCTCCATCCTTTCTAAACCTTACTATTACTTATTATTATTATTAGTTAATCCATATTCACTGTGATCTCTTACATGAAAAAGGTTTTTAGAAAACTTGAGTATTTAAGAAATTTAATGTTTCAGTTATGATTTACTGAAAAAAAAAAATGTATTATAATCAATAGTAATAATGTGTTTTTTTCCCTTGTTCAAAATATAATTTTATTCAAAAACTGTTCATTGGTCCCATTCTATCTAATTACTAATTATTTAAGATTTACTAATATTATAGGTATAAATATCATATAACTTAATCTTTATAAAAAAAATATGATTCTGTCTGTAGTTTGAAGACATTATTTTAAATTTATATAATGCTAGATTTGTATTAGGTTAAGAATATATTTTAAACGTTTTTATATTTTACAGAGCTCAATGATGGAAGAAAGTCAAGAAGAAGCTATGAAGAGAGAAGAAATGCTGCGGATGTATCAAGCTTGCAAAGAAGCTTTAAGAATAATCGGTGATGTTTCAATGGCGACAGTGTCGACACCTGTACCTCCTCCTGTTAAAAATGATTGGCTGGCCTCAGGCATGGATAATCCTAGGTAAATGAATTTATTAATATATATTTTACTCACATGATTCTTTGTCAATTATATTTTTTTTATAAAAAATGAAGATATGAGTGAAATGATTTACTCTGTTGAATAAAATTATTATTTCAGACTTTCTCCACCTTCGCCAGGAGGCCCTCGAAGAGGTCTACCCTCACAAGGTAGTGGGGGAGGATCAAGAGCCCCACCTCCACTTCCAGCATCTAATCGGCCTGCTCCGGCCATTCCCTCTCGTCCTGGTCCTGGGGCACCTTCTGGAAGACCTGCTCAGGGTGCTTTGCCACCTCCTCTTATTCCATCGTGAGTGGTTTTCAAAATAGATACTTGTCTTTATATTCTCTCTGGGCTTAGGATAAATTTTAAAAGTCATTCTATACATATTTTGAAAAGCTAAATAATTTTGTCACACGATACACAAGCATTGTTATGATTGAAGTTTACTATAATCGAGAATGCTATTTTTAAACATGGTTTCCATTTTTTAAACCTTCATTTAAAGATTCATCAAAAGAAGGACATTGGAATATCAATTAAACTACTGAAGGAAATAAACACGAATATACCGAAGTTTCGGAAGTTATATGATCAATGAAGTAGCTTCTAAATGCTGCAGATATCAGGAAAAAGGAGTTTGGTTTTTCAACTATAACATAATTGGACTAGAAGTCTAATTTATTATACACTTATTTATTGAGTGAACAATTAATTTGAGATATTTATTAACTCAGAAGGCTACTGTTTTTGTACAATGCACAGTATATTAAATATTCATCAAATCTAATGATGATGAATTGACAGAGAGTCAATGTCTAATCTTTGCAATTCTTGATTGTAATGATCCTCTTATTTGACAAGTATACTTCAAAGTGTACTTATCTCTAGTGTTAACATTTGCTATTTGGTATTTTTTATTTATGGGTTACTTTTTAAAATCTCTCTTTGAAAACAAACAGAATATATCATGTCAATGAAATGAGTACATTTACGAAATTATGAAATGCATTTATGTGTGTTGAAAAATTGTAAATTTGAAAATAGTCTGGGAAATGTTTACTTTGATTGGTTTCCGTTGAGGGTGGTAGAATAGGGTGAATCTTAGTTATATTCATTATTATGACATGAGTAAAGTATTACAGTCTGAAGAATAAACTCTTTATGCAAATAGCATTTTGCACAATATTGACTGTTTGTGATGTTCTTTTGTATATTTGTAATTTTTATTTCATTTTGCATGATTATATCATTTATTGTCTTCGTAATAGAAAATAATTAACAATAATTAGATAGCATCATGTTTTATTTGTTTTTTTATTAATACTAATTTTATAGTAGACTCATGATAATCCTTTTTTTGTTTAAATAGAATTTTACATTTTTATTTGTATATTATGTTTTTAGTTTTCTGTAATTGTTTAGTATGTATCTCTTTTCTCTATTCTTATATCTCAGTTCGAAGCCAAGTGTAATCATTTATTATTTTGTGAATATGAGTTTTGCTGCTGTTTAGCTATGGCTTAACCATATTTATGCTTTACTGTTATTAATAATTAAATTGAAATTATTGATAATTTTGCAATTTTAAACAGTACTGAAGCATAAATTTGGCTATAGCACAGTTAGATAGTAAAGAATTTCTTATTCATAAAATAATCACTTGTATCCCTCAACTTCTTGTCCATTCGTATATGCAAAGTAAAAATAACCTCTAAATGCCGTAATTTGAACAAATATTTAAAATTTAAGGCTACTAAAGGTTTCAGCACTAAAATAGTCTTCTGTTATTTAACCATTACGGAGGCTATATGTGTGCTTGTTAAATTTTATTGTCTATCACTTAAATTCCTTTTTTTTCTTCTTGTTTTAAAAGAGATAAAAATTTTTAAACAATTTAACCTATTTATTTCTTTTTTTTTACTAGTTGATAATTCATAATTTCTATTGATTTGTGAATAATACATTGCCAGTAGGGTGGGTTTACTCATACATTTTATCATTTGACACAAAAATTTTACCTAAAAGTAATGATTTCCAGATAAAAGAAAACTAACTGCTTAGTTTTCCATAGTATATGATTCAAAAGAAAAATTTAGAACCACAATCCCTATCTGCACTTCATTGGAAGTATAGCATCATTTACTTCCAATATAACTATTACTTTGAACTTTAATACCGGCCTGGGGCGTCAACTTTTTTCATTGAGTGGCGGTCCCACAAAATGAAGAACTTTGACCCCCAACCATGGTTAGGCAGTATAGGACTCCAATGGGAGTCTTGGCCGAAAAAAAAAAAAAAATACAAATTAGAAAACTGTACCTACTTAATTTTTTTTAATATTTTTTTTTAATTTCAGATTAAGTAAAAACTTAAAAAATAGTTTTAAAAAAATCTATCAACTGTATCAGTAATAGTGATATTTACAATTCATTAATGAATTCTATATTACACAAATAGTCAATTTTTAACTTCCTTTATTAGATTTTTACTAATTCATTTACTAATCACATAAAAACTGATCATTAATTCTGTGGAGAATTGAATGTAAACATTAGTGAGAGACCAATAAAGTAAATTAAAAATTGTACCTATCGAATATAAAATTTGGAAAACTTACCGACACAAAAAATAATAATAAAAAACCATGACATTAATAAATGAGTAATAAATATTATAACATAAATAACAAAAACAATAAAGAAAAACTAT
>NW_027110542.1:321517-342063 GCF_000696795.3 Halyomorpha halys
TATATATTCATAGAAAGAAGGTAATTTCAACAGTAATTATTTATTTATTAGGTATTATTAGAATTGAAGAACTTATGGCAAGAATATAACGACACATAATGAAAATTTTTCAGTAGAGCAGTTTCGAAATAAACCTAAAATTCTTATTTAATATTTTATGAACCTTAGATTCCATAATATGGTATGCAGATATGTTGAAGTCCATAACGACATCATATTAGACAAACAAACACTATAAATAGCTCTATAGTATTGTTCCAAGCCATTCAATTAATGAAAAATAAACTAATAATTAATAGAAATTATGTAATTAAAAATAATAATACATAATTATTTTTAATGTTAAATAATTTGAAAAGAACTAAATAATTGCCCATGTGTAAACCCACCATTAGCTACGGATTATCTGAAGTCTATGGTATATATTGTGGTTTTGGTCTTATATTTAGTTAACACTTACTAATCCTAGCTCTACTAAACCTTGTCATGCACTCCTCTCCTGTGAGCCTCAAAACCCTATATCCCTATCGTACCATTGTCAATGTTTTGGAAATTGAGCCATTATATAAGCAGGGTATATAGCGTATCAACCATGTTAAGAAAAGTCAAGAAATTGTTTAGTTATAGGAGTCACACCAAAATCGAGGAATACAAGAGATAACTGGGAAAATTGCCTGGGTTTGAAAATTCTCTGTTAAATCTAAAAAATTCTCCTAATTATTATTTAAATAAACTATTTATTATATCGATAGAAAACAAAATGTTTCAGAATCGTTATAGCGATATTAAAAAAAAGTTTATGCATAGATTGTCAATAACTGCAGACAATAGTTTTCTGTTTTTGCGATTTATGCCTTCAGGATGCGTCGGATTAGAAAAATCACTTATTCGAAATTTTAAAATTGTATTTTCTATGAGAATCTAATATTTCTTTCCTTTGGAAATTGGAGAGTTGTGAAAAGAAGAAGTGCTCTGGTGGTTACAAAGTCAATTTCGCTATCAAAAGAAACTTCATCGTAATTTTATACTGAATTTTCATGGCATTGCCATCTTATGCTCTTTAGCCTCAAATCAGCCAAACCTCAACAGAAATTTGGATCTTGAAAAAAGATGCCTACTGATTCAAGTTTTATATTGCTCATTTTAAGTTACAATTTGAACATTTTAAAGTTTTTCTGCACAAATTGTAAGTTTTTTTAGTTTTAACCATGAAAAATTCACTAATTTGCCTTTGATTCTTAAAAAAAAAAAAAGAAATATAATATCCAAAAACTAACAATTAATATTGAGTTAAATGATGAATAATATGAGCTCACTCCATTATTCCTATCTTGGCCACTAGTTCTAGTTTGGTTTTATGATTGTCACAATCTATGTGATTTGAAACAAACCAAAATCCCTCAATAGTAAAATAATAATACTTAATTATTAATGTTTAAATCATAAGTAGATATTTTAGGTCTACTATCTTGCTATTCAGCAGCTTAACAACAAAAACTATTCTTTTCAGTATTTCATTTATAACTTAATACATTTTTTGAATCTGGGACTTAAATGTTTCAAAACATTCACAGTGTCTAGTTGAATAATTTAAATTATGAAAAATGGAAATTTGCTGAGCCTAACAAAAAAAAAATGCCTAGTTTTATTGGGAATGAGCCTGTTTGCAAGATGATTTGTGTTTAAGGATTCCACATTATCTATTATTCTTTTTATTAACATAATAATAATTTAATGTCTGTCCATGTTCCTTTAGTTTTGTTTAGCATGTGCTTGACTAACTTGTGATTGTGTGTCATTGTGGGGTTTTGTTTTCTTTCAGACGACGCTAGACTGCTCCGTCTCAGTTGTCAGCACTTCTTCCAGCTGTCATGTTGTTAATTGCTTCTTAAATAAATCAAATATGAATTTCAAAGAGTTATTACTCCGTGAATGTTAAAACGATTGGAAGCAATATTATTGGCAATATAATTTTTGCATTTATTAAATGTGCATTATTCTAAAAAAAAAAAAAAGATTAAATAAGTTTAAAAAAATAAGGAAAAGTTAAGTGTAAAACTGCGGAACAATACTATATAACCAGGAAACTTTTTGTTTGTAAATATAAATCTATGTAAGAATTGTTATTAACATGTTTTAGTTCTTATATACACAACCTGAAAAAATGTATTTGGTAAAAGATGTGAGAAAACACTTAGGGGCTAATTAAATGTGGTTTGGTAGGCGCGGTAGTGGGCAGCAAATACAGATCCCTCAAAGAGTTCAGCAGGAAGTTGGGAAAATGGTTACTCAAGCTGCAGTGAACGAACTTGCCAACGCTTTTTCTTCACGCTTCAAGTAGGTCAGCTTTAAAATATTTGCGCCTAATAATTGTTTGTCAACCTATTTTTGATTAATTGTTGAATATCTTGTTTGTATATAGTAATGGCTGTTGATTGTAAAAGCCTTGTTAGCAAGTTTAGACTTGGGAAACTTGTATCTTTATAAATATAATTGTAAAATTATATCATTTAATGAGATTTTTGTAATCAAAACGATTATATAATGAAAATTTTATAACATATATTTTGCTTCTTGTTTTAATTTACCACAGTATACGTTTCATTAGTTTATTCATAATATTGTTTGGACTTATTATCATATATAACAATTATTTTATTTTTTTATTTAATCTGTCTTCCTATAATATTTTATTTGATATTTTTCTATCTTTTCTGATTTTATCTTAGTTATTATTTGCATCATTCCATAGATCTGAAATTGTACATTATATTATTTAGAGTTTACCAATTGTTAAATATTGTTAAGTAGGTAGTATAAGTATTCTTGTTGTAATATACATGGGTGTGTGTGCATATAAAAAGAGATATATGTATATATACTCATGGGCCACTTATAAAATCCTTTGTAAGTGTTGTTTTTGAAATGCATATATGTAAGTACATGACAAAGCATATGTATATGTGAAGTACAAATAACTTATTGTACAATGCACCATATAATTAATATAATCTACTTAACTAGAAAATCTGGTGTTGTGTAGCAATCAATCCTTTACAAAATATTTATAATTAAATTTTTTTTTATCAGTCAGTTAATGCCAAGTCATTTTAATATTTTTGCTCAATAATATAGCTTAATTTGGCTAGGTGATTGTATGTAGCCAGTCATGTAGTTATTAGTAATCTTACAAACCAGGCCTATACTGTATTATTCGTTTAGCAATTTTGTTAATGGTTATTCAATTTTGCACTTAAATCATTATAACGATTATTGTCCTTTGCTATTCAACAGTTTTTGTCCCCTCCAAAATATATTACAGTTAAATGTCGTTACTATATTCGTATAGCTCTGTAAAAACTCCCATGAAATGTAAGGGCAGTTATAGTTGCCATTATTTCAGTTTTGCACATAGGATTCATTGTGGTTTAGAACTATTCAAATATATCAGTATATTCAAACTAATTTTGTAGTTAGTAAATTGTCTATCATATTGGATTTGACATTTATACGATTAGGGAGTCGTTATAAATAATGTTTTTCGAAATTATTTTGAAGTGATTGCAGTATAGGTCACTTTCCAGGTTGTGCATTACAATATGCAAAATAAAATTATGAGTATGTTGTTTTGTAATGCATTTATAATGGGACAAGCTGAAATGATTTTGTATAATCGTGTTCAAATTACTACTTAAAAAAAAAATGTTTATTATTATTTGATGATTAAGATTTCATTCATCTTCATTTTCCATAATGGATGAAAAAATATCCTGACTTTTATGAGTGAATCAATAATTTTGTTACCTATTTGAAAATATTAGGTTAACATGTATTTTGTAAACATAGATAATTGTGTTCATCTTAAGATAAATTGCAGTATTATTCTATAGATCTTAGCAAATAGTGCCTATGTATATCGTATGAACTCTTTAAGTATACATTTAAATATTCTTGAAGATAGGATTTTGTTTTAATTTATAAATAGTTAAAACAATATATTTTTAAATAAATTCCTCTTCTGTGTTATACTTTGCTCTAGTGCCTTAGTTTATTTAAGTTTAGCAAAGAATTGGAAAAAAATAATTATGTAATACTGTTAAAAAGATAAAAAAAGTAATGAATCTCAGGTTGATACATATATTTTTTTTTAATTTGTCACATTTATCTAAATTCATGATCTATGATTAGTGTTCCTAAAACCAGTGAGATTTGTGGTTCTTTATTCACTCCTTTTATATTTGTGTATAATCAATATACATACATACATTTAAAAAAATTAATGTTTATATGGAAAGAAAAGTATGTATATTCATAAATTATTTTTTGTGTTAATTATTTATTTATTTCTTGTAATGGATTACATATGCTATCATATAAAACATAAAATGTTAGTCAAGCTATTATATTAACATAGGAAATGTATTGCCTATTTGTATGTAAATATATACCTTGTTGGTGTATTCATTCCCTGGCCTTCTGTTGTGTTTTTGTCCTATTTATTTTTGTATATTTTGTTAATCATCGTATCACATGTTTCTCCTGGACTGAGCTTCATTTAATATATTATTGGTGCTGGTATAACCAAATTTCTTTCAGATTAGCATTTGTTAAAGGTTTGTAACGCTTTGCATGCGAGATTTTTTAACAAAGGTGTTAATTGTTTGATGCTTTTTTATTTTATTTTTATTTTATGATCTATAATTATTAATTATGAAGTTTTGAACCTTATGATGAGAGATTTAATATTGCAAAAAAATGATTAAAATCTTTTAATTTGTGGAATTTTTTTTTATGAATAAAATAAATTAATAATTAAATAACTGGATATTTAGTGAATGTTTTGTAATTTCTATATTGCATAGAATATTCTGCCCAATGAAGAATGAATTGACCGGAGAATTGAGATGGCTACTGAATGTGGAATTGCATGACCATGTACTAAAGATAATTGAAGTAATATTATAATGGTGAATTATATTGGCTTAAGAAGTTTCGGGTTGTACAGGGAATGAATTCTTAACAGGGTAATCAGTGTTAAACTAATGTGTACACTTTTGGGGGCTAGATCTAGTTAAGAGGATCATAATATAGCTAATAATTGTTGTATTGCCATAAAGATCTAGGTTGCTAAGCTTAACATTATTCTCAAAGTATGTCAAAAAAAAGAAAAAGGTGTGTATAGCTTCCTCATTATTTCTATTTTATTTTTTTACTTTCTTATCCTTCATTTTTTTTTCTATAAATTACAATTTTTCAGCTTATTTGTATTGCTTACATAATTGTGTAAATTTTAAGATTAATAATCTTTAGTTTGAGAATAAAGTCTGCAAGACGAGTCTATCCAAGAAATTAGTTTGTCTCATACGTAAGCATAAGTAGAGGATAGAATTTATGAAAATTTGTCCTATACCATGATTTTTTTTAATTTACCCTGCCTGGTCATTTCTGACATACAGGGGCGGAGGGGAGGTTATCTAGAGGTAAACACCCTATTCTAATCATGGTGGGAGGGTTCACTTTTAAGACAGTGGGACCATCAAGAAATACAAATCAACCCCCAGGCTGGATTCGAATTGACGCAGCAGTTCTGAGGTTGCTAAGACCGATGCCTCAACTCCCTCGGCTTCAAATTTCAAATTAGACCATGATATTCTCTGCGAATTCTAGCCAAATAGGGCCAGCTGTTTATAAGAACATATTTTTTTTAAATTACTGCGTGTATACTAAGTTTCTATACCTTCAGTTGTTAGAAAGCAAAAATAAATAAACATATGGCTTGTCATTTCTGAGGTATATAGAACCCACTGCTGTTTTTGTTAGTAGTATATTGGTTAATCTTCCTGATTTAGTTAATTCTACACTACCTTGGTTATCTTTTCTCCTTGATCATTACTAATTTTGTCAAATAGCTGCTCATTCCAATTAGGCTGTGGTTGGATGGATTTTTAACTATCCACTTCAAAAAAAATATTTTAGGAATAACAAAAATCATTCCTGCTGTCCTGTAGTTTAAAGTCGATGATGTATACTATTGCTAGGGAGGAGGAGTATATTAAAAATATGGTACAATTAGATTACTGGAAATAATAGCATTTGACAAAAATTTCTCTATTATTAAAAATGTAATCTCTTTTAACATAAGTTATAGAACTTTTAAATAATTGTTAGTAATGAATGAATAGTACTGACATGTGAAGACTATTATTTTCATACTTACTTGGCTCCTCGATTAGATTATGGGTGACATTTACTGATTAAGTTATGTGATGGGTTCAATTCCTGCCACTCTACATGTTCTATTGACAGAAAAATAACAAACTTTTGTCAGGTTGAGTACCATGGGTTAATAGGCGTTCTAAATTCACTGAAGGGCAATGGGGGTGATTTGGAGGTTAAACTGGACTCGCTAACTTCTTGTTCTTAAATCTTCAAAAATATTGACTATTTTTTTGCAACTGTTTAAGGAAACATTACTCTGTAATATTTTTTGTAAGACAAATATATTTCCAGAGAGACCTAGTTATAATCGGCTGTATTTTATGATTTTTAAGAAGTATATGCTCGGTACCTATTTCTTTTGAATAACTTGACTAATTTATATGGTCATTGTTTTGTTTTATTCTTATTATGTTCCTCTGGAATTGCAGTGCTTATAAATTAGCAATGGTTAACTACTATAAACTGGAGTCTAAAATACACTAATATTACTAACATTACCAGTTGAACATTTTGCCAATTTATGTTATTATTATGATAAATGTTAAATGTCATTCCTTATGATTCTAGATAATATCAAAGAAAAGTCATAACAGAAAAGAGTAATTGTTTGGGATGGATAATTTGTGAGAAACATGCGCCAAAGGTCAAAAATGTTACTTTTCTAGAGGAAGCCCTGATCATGCAGTCTTTTTAAAAATCTATGATTAAAATAATAACCCATTGACCCTTTAATAAATAAAATTATATTGACTAGAGTTAATGAGTCTTATTATTTAGCACTGGAATTACCAACAGAGTAATTTACAAATAATAAACCATAAGGCTTAGGTCACTTGCAGCCAGGAATTTACGGGACCAGTCTTAGTAGTGTCAGGAAAACTCTTAATTCTGAGAGGGGGAGGGGAATTGGTTTTTTACTCTAACTAGACTTAAACCTAGAAAAATCAGGTTTATAACACAAAGAATGTGTATTACTGTTAACTACTGAATATTCGTATTTTATTATTAACAGAATTAGGTTTAAATTAGTTGCAATAAAACCATAGCTATAATTGTTATGGACACAACTAATTTTTGCCCTACTTTACGATTGGTATGTTATATTAGAAAAGGTATGCTTAAATCAAAATTATAATGGAATTTTTTTTATTCTTCATTAAATAAAATACTAATGCATTGGTTGGACCTATTTCGCAAAACTGTGAAGTATTAATGTTTAAATAAAATAAATTGTATCCATTTAAGTCTCAAACACTATTAATGTTTAAAATGTCCAATGTTACAACCTCACATCCACTATTCTACTAGTTTTTTCAGCCCAGGTCTTACAATTTTAGTCAAATTAACATATTTTGTCGATTTTTCATTTAATGTTAAAACTTTTAATTTATCTTACTCTATTATCACTCACTTTAAAAAAACAAAAACATTGTTGATAAGTGAGTTATAATAGTGTAAGATAAATTTTAATTAAAAGTTTTAAAATTATATGAAAAATGTGTTAATTTGACTTAAATTATTAGACCTGGGCAGAATACCCTGCAAAAAATTTTAATAGCTGGATATTAGGTGCAAATATATAATTAAGAGTGTCATTAAGGATGGCCAGGCTGGCCGTAACTTAAGACATTTAAAATATTAACAAAGAGGATTTGAGAATGAAATAGATACAATTTATTTCATTCAAACAATAAAATAAGTCTCAAAGAAGTGATAAGATCGTATATAACTGAAGTTTTAAGTTAATAATTAGAAAATATCGCTTACCCACATGAAAAGTGACACAACACAAAAATGTAATATCTGAATACAATCAAATTAAAAATACTACAAAATTTATATTGAAATAGTATAAATTTTTTTTTTTATTTCAGGCAAATATTTACTTTCATAATTAGATTACAGTTATCTGTTAAAATTTTAATATATAAAGATATAATCATGAGGTAATATTTATTGGCTGGAAAAAGTAGTTATATTTCAGAAGAATATTCAGGTTTTAAATGTTCATGTTTTTTTCATACTAGCCAAAATTATTTTGAAACAGAAATAGTGTTAAATTGCTTTTGATTGTTTTATAACTCTTCATTTTAAATTTTCTTTTGTGTTTACTTCAATCATTTTTTATTTTTTTTTTTAACTCTCTTTTTTTGTTTTTGTGTAGACGCCCAGTTAATTTGGCAAAACCTAAACTTCCCGAAAGGCCTCATAGTCAGTACCTTGGAAAGCTTCATTAGTTTTGAATGAATGTTCGACAGAATATTTTTATACTCTAACTGAAACTGAATCATTTTCAAATATTTTTATTGAAGAGAAGTGCTTTTAAACAGTGGTACTTATTTCTTATTGTATTAGTTTAATTTTGATGTTGAGAAACATATATTTTCTTGTGTAAGATCGCTCACACTGAATATGTTTTAGATGAACTCATTGACTTATTTTTTCAAATTGTCGCATAATAAAGTATCCCGATAATGTTAGAATATAGATGTTTTATAGTTATGAGTTATTTATTTTTAATGTCACAAAGTTTGATGTAGTTTTATTTATACCAAAGTATTCCATGATTGGCTGAAAACCCTTTGCTAATGAATGATTTGAAAATGTATGCATGATATTAATAAGTAAAATTGAAAGTATGAAACAGATAACATCATCTTTATATCCATGTAAATAATAAACATCACTTACCTGTAAATATTTTTAAAAATACATTATCGAATCATTGTATATTTAATTTAAATCTAGTTACCAATAAATTGTAAATATTACAAATACATTCCTAATAATTTGTTGGATTCCTGAAAGATATGTAATAATTTGAAAGTAATCTTTTATGCCTTGCAGGTAGATTATAAAGAATATATAACAATAGTTGTATGAATGATTTTTAGTAATTTGTTCTAGCTTAAACCTACATATTAATGGATGTAAAGTACTTTAGTATCTACTACCAATGTGATATATAAAAGTATTGTTAATAGTTATGTAAATTATAGCTTTTTACTGATTATATATATTATGTTTTTATACACCTGAGTTTGTATAATTATGGAATAAACTATACATATATATGTGTGTATATTGATGTACATACCCATATATATGTTTATGTATTTGTGATAAATACATTAAATCTTTTAATTTTTTGCACCTACTTGATTTAGAAAATAAGGAATGGTATTCTAATCATTAATATTATTTTTTCTAAGAATCAGCAATCATTTCACTAAAAATAAATAGAAGTTTTATAAAATCTTTATTTAAACTGTAAAAATAAAACGTTGAAGTATCTGTCAAAAATGTTCAAGTACATAGCAAGATATAGGAGGCGGTGTGGTTAGTATGGAAGCTTGTGATTGGTCTGCAGTGAACCAATGGTTGTATTCGAGGTTTCGGAATTTTGACACTACGATAAAATGGTTGTCTACGCGTGTAGTCTGAGGTTGGCAGTCGTCTCGGGATGTTGAGTGATTGATATAAGAATTTTCTTAGTTATCACAGTTTACAATTAACTAGAAAACCGATGTATTATTTTTTTAGGCCCTTAAATCTTGTTTCGTCTTAATCTCTGTTTGAACATAGCATTCGAATTCTTTGATTTCACCTTTAATTGTGCTATGATTTTATACTATTTGAGATATCTGGAATGCAATGCACTTTAGAATATTATACATTGAGGAACACTTATGGATATCCGAAATCGGAACAAATCTCTTTGCTTCATTGACAAATATAAGTTCATCTAAAGTACACAAAATTAGTATTTAACGGTGCTTCAATGAATTTTCTTCCATCTTTTAATTTATACGATATAAGATTTTAAAATATATTGTTAAGGTCATTTTATAGTTCGTGTTGTGAAAATAAGTAAATATGTGCTGCTTTTTAAAAGAAAACATTGAATTTCAAGCAAAGTGTATTTTGTGGTGAAGGAATAGTGAAATGGCATTTATGATGAAGAAAAAGAAATATAAATTTACGGTTCTGTTATGTTTAGAAGAAATTACTGCTGTACCTTTCCTAAATGGTGTACTTTTTGCTAAAGTTCGACTCTTGGATGGTGGTAATTTCATGGAAACATCTAGCAGGTAATTTTAATTTGTTATATTTTAGTCTTAGTATGTTTCAGTGCAGTATTAGTAATTTAAAAATATTCTTTATGAGTAAATTCCAAGTTTTATTATATTAATGATCAGGAACTAAGAGCAGCAAAAATCAAATTTTGCTTCTATTCGAAATATAAACACAATATAAGGTGGATTGTATGAAGTAAATATAGATTAAATTCAAATACCTTATCACATCAATTGTCGATATTTTACTGTAGTCGATCCTAGGTTTCAGTTGTAATATCTGGCTTTGTTTTTAATTATTTCAGTTGATGTCCTGAGTTTTAATATGTCAGTTTCTTTGATTTTAGATTATTCTTTTAAGATTTTATATTTTATGCAGTTTAACCGTTGCTAAGGAATCATATGCTTAGTTAATTTAGTTCTATTTATGCATTTTAATGAGAAATAATGCTATTTTAGAATATTAGTGGAAGTTTTAATGATTTTAAAGAACAGCTCTGTAATAGGATGCAACTATTACAAAACTGGACCATTAAATTATATAAATATTCGTTTTGTGTTTTGCTCCATGGAGCCTAGTTAATTAGTCTTATGAATTGTTATGAATATTGTGGCATGGTTATTTTAGGTATAGCTGATGATATTTACATGAGAGATAATGGAGATATTAAATGTCTACAGATTATCATATTCCTTAATGTTTATTTATCATAAAAAATACTAATAGTTTCTTGATAACATAAAATGACATCAGTTATCCCCAAAGTAATTGGTATATATAATTAATAGAATAATACATTATGTTATGTAGATATGGTGTTATAGATATCTCTTATTTAGTTTAGTCTGATTATTTTTTGCATTAAATATTTCTTCATGACTTTAAACTATCTTTAATTTCATTTCAGTATTACAAAACCATTCATTTCCTTTAATGATTTCTATATACAAAGAACACACATTGCTCATATTTTTATTTACTTGTATACTTTTTTTATTGTTCTCTTACATAAATGGGAAAATTGAAATGGACTGTTGATATGTGTTGAGAGATTGAATCAGTTTCAAGAGGTTTAAGCTATATTTTTAAAAATATTTTACCAATATAATGAAGGTCCAATGCTACATCAAAAGCTTAAATATATCAATTACATTTTCTATTGAGTAAATTATTGAATTTATTTTGTCTACGTGGATATTGTTCTTTACGACAATTATAAAATAATATGGTTAAAGACCGGTTTTAGAAAATTTTTATTATTTTGGAATTACTCTCAGTATTTAGTCGAAACAAGTGAACTTAAGGCCATAGTTGCCTGGAATAATTCATGAACGAATGAAGGGTACCCAAGGTATATCTTTAAATTGTTTCTTTAATAGATAAAAATAGATTTTTAATGTATGACTTAAGATTAAAGATATTTTATTCACATTATATTATATATATATATATATATATATATGTATATAATTATAATTATATTTTTTTAACTGATCAGTATTTGCAATTACATATCTGCAATCCATCTCTTGAAATCAATTTCTAACTAATTGATTATTAAAATTCTATAATTGATCAATACAACTATAATCATTAACTCCTTAGTGATGTTGAATTAATTAAATCACATGAATGCATTAAATGAATGGCCCTTGAATACATTCATAACTTCTGTCGTAATACATTTTTTATGAATAATTAAAGATCCTCCTGTAGTATGCTCCTGGTACCTTATTAACTGTGAAAGGCTCTAAATATCAGCTTGCTGTAAAATCCATTACTCTTTTATTACCCATTCAGTAATCATCGATTCAATATGTCAAAGCATTTTAATTATAATTACTTACATTAATTGCATTAGAGTAAGAAAATAATATTCTTCCTGAAAAATAAAGTTTTGGGTTTTATTAAAGTTTCCTTAAAAGTAAAGGAAGCTCTTCTAAAAAGATCCATGTTAAGTATAGTACCATGGACTGTGGTATTATACTTGAGTTCTTCCTACAGACTTTCCTAAACCTATTAGAGTTGTTACAAATTAAATGCAGTTTGTGATACAATCAATGGAATACCTCAAAAACAAAATTAAAAAACTTTTTTTTTTTCTCAATGTCCAATATTCAAGAACAGCAGAGATATGTATACAGGAATTAAATATCTATTGACATTAAAACAGTCTTAAGCCCTCTTTCCTTATTCTTATTGTATACTAGTAGTTTTGAACATATAATTTTTTTTTTGTTTATTTCTGAAATCTACTAATGGCATATTATTGTGATTATCATTTTCAGTAAGTGCATACTTTAATTGGTACTGTAATAGTGTTTGATCTTGAAAGTATTCTCATACCTGGTGATTTTAAGGATTTGTTTTCTTTAAGGAAATGTTGTGATTAATAGTGCTCATTACTTTTTTTTTTAACTTTCTAGAGTTATACTATCAGCATGCCCTTTTATAAAAATGATTGACCATTTTTATATTACATACCTATAATTTAAATCAGATCATAAATTTTTCCTTATATCTATATATTTTTTATTGATAAAATGGGATTGGTACTTCATAAAACTAATGCCTTAGGTAATGATTAACCGTTCAACCGGAATGTGGATTCCAGAATTTCTGTGATTCATTGTGCTGAATCGTAATTCGGCAGTCTATGCTGTAAGATGATAGATAATGTGGAGATGTGGGAAATCAAGGTCGTAAACCGGGACGCTCCCGACGAGTTAAACGCCGATAAAACCTGAACGATGGTATATCATGACCCATTTAACCAGAAGCTATCATGATACTCTCTTACTATATGACATCAGTATCTTTCTGTTGGTTTTAATCTTTACCAATAGTTAATGGTCCGTAAGTATAACAGGTATCAGGGATAACTTGGCGATCGTCTACATACCAGCAGCAAAGAAATGCAATTGTGATTACAGTTTGTTATACGAATAACAAGCCTAAATTATTATAGTAGATTTGAAGTAACTGTATATTTTGTTTTAATTCAGTGATGGGTAATACTAAAATAGATAGATCCATTTTACTTACCTTCCTATGTAGAGGATTGTTTTTGTTTTTTTTCTATGATTTATGAAAACCCTTCATTTTTCTAATCATTTCATATCAGTGACCAATTTGCAGATATAAACTGTATAATTAGAATTCATTGTATACCTTTAACTAGAGTAAGCCTAAACTCCGTTTTTATCTCTGTTTTTAGTTTTGTTTGTTTTAGTACGTTGATGAACTCTATCCTGACCAAAACAAGGCGTCACATTTTTTTTGATTTATTATTTACCATTTTAAATCATTCTTAGTATCTTTAATATTGATTCTACAGCAACTTGGGATTGAATAAATGGTCAAGATCAAGATGTAAATTTTAGTAAACAGTTATATTTCTGTCAACTGAAAGGGCCATTTGGAAAATTAGTACTGAAAAGTATTGCTACTGTGAATTATGTAGGTGTGAATTAATATTGTAGGATGATGGCAAGTGAAGTTATGTGATTTATTTATTTCATTGCCTAATATGATTGTATTCTCTTTTATAGAGTCCTTTAATAAAATATAATGTATATGAGAGAGCAAAATAAATGTTTTTTTAATAAATCGGAGGTCCAAAATGAGCTTAGGGTTTAGTAATTCTTTAATATAATTGGTTGGAAGATCATAGATTTACCGTGGTAAACTAATAAAAGATGTTCCGGTTGAGATGTTCCACTCCGCAAGACTTCTTCAGGGCCATAAATGGTAAAGTATGAGTTCTACTCTATTTCATATTTTTAGTTGTTTGTATTTTTTTTTTTTTTAGCCCTGATGAAGCCCTGCAAAGTGTGGCGAAACTTCGGCTCATAATAAATATTTTTTATTATTTGAGTTATTTTTGGTCGCACCCGGGGACCACCTTCCTTTTGTTTTAATGTCAAGTTGTACAAACCACTTATTAAAGTCTGAATTCATCAAGCGCTTCAACTAGGAAACTTCCGAAGAAGTTGGTAACTTTATAAATGGTGCTACCCCCATATCTATAACGGTCCGTAAGCTATTGATTCACCTTCCTGCTGTGACTAGAATTCATTCTTCCTAGTGGGGTATCAACTGAGGATGTGGAAGGAGTTGGTTGGCACAAGCAGGTTACGAGTTCGAAGGGATTTAAGAGGGGAGGGGAATTATTCATAGCTCTGAATTTAAAACATTGTCGTAAAACTAAAAAAAAAAAGGCTTCAATAGACCCATGCCACTTACGTAATGCCTAAAAACAGGTTCTCTGAATCCAAATAACCAAATGAAATGCCACGATTTTTCCCCTTTTTTTTCGGTTTTCTCACTAACAGCTCAAACGATTTTGATTAAACTTGGTGAATCAATGAGCAATTAAGTGGTCTTTAATACAAGATAGGTCTTATCCTAATTAAAATAGTTTAACAGGGCTTAGATGATGAATTTTCAAAAAAATCTTCTTCTAAATTACCTTTAATTTTGTTGATTTGTAAAAATATAACCAGTTTTCAATGTTATAAATAAGAAATATTTAATTAATTGAAAATATTGAAGGACTGAATGAAAAAATTGAAACAAGCTATTCGAAGGGGAAGCCGAGACCGTCCGGACTTTCCCGATTGTAGTACGTTTTTTTTATCTTTAGTTAAACCGTTGTATTGTTGGTAGGGACAAAATTTATATTAGGTCATCCCATCTTATGAAATCCTAAAATAAGAATTTTTAAAGCATAAAATAAAGTTTTATATTACTGATTTAATATATTGATTATTTGAGAGTGGTTTATATTATTATTAACACCAATTATTTATATTAAAAAAACTTCTAACGTTTCGCCTCTTGGTCCGTTTTCAAGAAAACAACCTTACTCATTAAATTGTCTTTTTTTCAGGCTCATTGCCCATTTTTTGTATAAACCACATAATTTCAGTACAAAACTATTCGTCAAAAATTGTTTTCCCTTTTTCATTAACAAAAATAGAATATTGTTAATTAATGAGGTTAATAGAAAAGTAAAGACAATTTTTGAAGAATACAAAAGAATGCCAAGACATGGGCAATTGGCCTGAAAAAAATACAATTCAATGAGTAAGGTTGTCTCCTTGAAAATGTCCTAAGGGCCGAAACGTTATAAGTTTTTTTAAAAATAAATAGTTGAGTGTAAAAGTGGATCATTAAAGTTTGTGTTAATAATAAAAGAAGTTTGGTTCATAATTTTCGCCTTCTAGGCCATTGTCCGTGTGCTTTGATGTGTCCATTCTATCTTTCCGACACCATTTGTTTGCAGTTTAAATACCATTATTGTGGAACTCGTCATTAACGACAGGTGTCCGCTGGCCTACATCTGCTTCCTCGTTTTCTGTCAGGAATGCGATAATGTCTCAGATGACGGGTGAATGGCCAAAAGAAACAACTAAAAATACAAGAAACATTCTAGCGCTGTTTATGCTTAATCTTTTGCCAGGTCATTTTTACTGCAGCAAGACCGCATACGCGTATTGAGAAGTGAAGTGTATATTTCATTGCAGGAGATAGTTACAATTAATTTTAAAATGGTATAAGATAAAATATAATAAAAGTTTTTATTTTTTTAAATTCGAAACTGAAAATAAGTTTTATGGATTTAGAGGTTAAAACAAAAAGTTATTAGACAGCGTTATAGAAATATAATATAAATAATTTTTTTCTTTCTGAGTTATCTAGTAGTCTTCTTACTTCAACCTTTTATTATTTTTTTTATCAATTTTACATTTAAAAAAAATTTCTCCGACGTTTCAGACTGTCCGTCCATATTCATGTTACAATTATTATCTATTATATAAAAATCAATATTTATTTGTTGCTACTTTATGCACTGCCATACGGTTCATCCGATTGTGTTGTGGCTTTTTGCTTAGTGTTCAGGATTTACCCGGAAGGTTATATGCTATTCCAAATTTTTCCGGTTCTAATCCGTTTTATTAGATCCGGTTTGTGCCCTCTGGCACAGTTAATAGAACTCTAAACCACTCCCGAGTTGCCTGAAGATTTTTTGGGTCCTGTTGAAGTTATTTATATTTATTTGATTTTTCAATATATTGTAAGGTTAAAATTTTGGGTAGAAAAATTTGATTTTCAGATTTTTCCAAAAATACGCATTCGTACTTCCTAATGGTGCTAAAAACGAATATGAATTTTGTTTCACTCCTAAAAAATTACAATTTAGATTTAATTCCGTTATAAGGGCGAAATATTGGGTACAACTTAATACAAAATTTTAAATGATTATTTTATATCTCTGATCCTTATTTGTATAGTTAGATCCGGTTTGGGCCCTTTGGTGCAGTTTATAGAACCATAAACCATTCCAATGTTTCGTGTAGAATGGTTGATTCGTGGTGAGGTTATTTCTATTTTTTTTTTACCATATATTTTTATTATATAGTGTTATTTACTTCCATAAATGTTTTTAGAAGTATTTACATCTAATTCAATGTTTAAATAGCTAAATATATTAATTTATACCAAACTTTACATTATATTCAATTAATCTATCTAAATCCCTAAATCTATGAATTGTGAAGCTTTGCCGATTTTCCTAGTTGTTTATTTATACATTCATTTAGTCTTATCTCATTATTTTTAATTCTTGCGTTTTTTCCCCTAATTTGTTTCTTTGCGCCAATATCCTTATTTAATTGTGGGATCTCTAATAGAATTTTTTTTTAAATATTTTAAACTATAACTAAAAAACACTTATTATTATTAACTGCCTACTCACAATTAGAAATGTTCTTGATATATTTAAATTAATTTATTTCTTCAAAGTTTTTATACCGTATTCTCTAAGATGCTATTTCTTTTTATACTATTTTGCAAATTGTAATTTTTGATCCGAAGCCAAATAAACAAAAAATTCGCCTTTTGTCGTTTATTCTACTACTTCATCTTGTTCCTTTCATATAACTGAGCCGACTTGGAAGTGCAGATGGTTATAATGACTTAGGGTCAGGTCAAGAAAAAAAAGCGAGCCTAACAAAGCCACCCTCTAAGGCAGCTTTTTTTCCGTTCACTTTCCCCTGAGTGGCCTGCCGTTTATCCCGCCCGTCCCGTTTTTCCTACCACGTTTGGTAATTTAGATTTAGGAGCTCTCTTCTCCCTTTAAAAATTAGTCGAATGAAGTACAGATTATTCTCTTTCTCCTGAAAATTACTACACAGTTGTAATCTAATTTAGCATATATTTTGCTGAACTTATTCTTTTAATGTGTTAATTAATTTATCTTGATTAATCCGTTTCAGTGATTCATTTTTATGTATTTTCAATTCCTTTAGTAGTCATTTTTTAGAGAATGAAATGTCAAGCTTTCTTATTTTTTTTCTGATTAATTTTGCTATATTGCGTGGCGCCCGAACCAGGCTTCTCCACACCTGCCTATCTTGGGCTGCTGCTTTCCGGTTTGCTGCATGCAATTCTTTTTCATCTTTGTTGATTCTATCTTTCCATCTAGTGCTTGGCCTCCCACATGGTCTCTCGCCAACTTTATGGCTTTCATTGTTGTTTAGAGATCCTGGTGGATTGCTTCGTGCCACATGTCCCGTCCATCTTAACCTCCTTGTCTTCATATCATGACATATTGATTGAACAGTCTGCAAGCAGCTCACTCCATCTGGTAAGGCTCTGATACCCAGATCGCTCCTGTAATTTTCCGGAGGACTTACCGTTCAAATTTCTCGAATCTGCTTCCTGGAGTACCTGTTAGAGTCCAGGCCTAGTAGCTGTATATCAGAGCTGGCTTTATCATTGCACATGAACAGATGTTAAGAGATTTTTCGGGATTTCGGTATTATTATACGCAACACGTTGGAGATAAATGTTTTTTCTTGCGTAATTAATATGGTCTAGGACAATATCATGGTTAATGCATTTTTACTTATGATTTTTCGTGTAAAAATTTGGGGAATCATTTTTTGAAACATGTGTTTCCCTGCTCTTTATTTTATGTATTGCTGGATTTTCTTTGTCCTTTTCTTAAAATAGCAGGATATAATTTCTAATCACATTTCCCTATGTTCCACTATATAATAGCAAGCACAATAGTGATGATGTTTACCTCCTTTTCTCAATCATTATTCACGCCTGTCTAAAGGAAAAAGTATAGTCGTAAATTGAAGATAAAGGCATGACGAACAAGAGGAAGTGGAGTAGCGCCAGTGGCAACTCTTCCGGGGTTTCAGAAATATTTCAGGTGCTCTCTAGAGAGATCCCACATCCGTATCCTCTTCAGTGAAAATAATCATTAATGTCGTAGCTTAGATGCATCGTTGCTTTACCTTAATAGTGGCAAAAAAAAAAAATAAATAAATTGAGCTTATCCCAAAGATAGTACCGTTGATTGGAATTACGCCTTCTGCTACGATCGCCCTATAGACTGTCCCATAGCTAGTAGAGCTGTCACAAAATGACATCAGTCTACGGCATAATTTATGGAATAAATAATAAGCAATAAAAATAAAAACTTTATGTTATCATATCTATGGATATCTATATGCTTATAATTATAGAATATACGCTCTAGTTTGGTTAAATTAAAAAAAAAAGTTTTATAGATATGATTATTGATATATTTTAAATAAGATAAATTTTCTGTGTAGTTGGTTCAATTTTATTCAGAGGATATTTTGTAGTTTCTAATAAAAAACTAAATAATAAGTAATTTCCTGTTTTCCTATAATTTTTTAAAGGGAACTTCTTTATTTTGTTAAATTGTTTTATACTTTTTGTTTATTTTTGTTCAAATAAACGTTTTCTTCATATTTTTAATTGCTTTCCTTACTCCTATCACGCGGGAAGTGTTAAATTGATGATATATTTTCAGAATAACAATCACGTATTTACATGGTACTGGTTACTGTGAGGTTGATATTTATTATTATATAAATTAATAAATGTCCCAAAAGTTACAATTGTAACCCATAATGTCTATAAACAATTTTCATATAAGAATAAAACCGCATATATGGGCCAGTATATTAATATAAATTGGAATATATTTTTTTTTTTTACTTGTCCTGTAAAATTATAATTTTACCGTTGTGTCATACTTCTGTAGCAGTGATATAAAATATTTTTTTGAATTTTCGTTATATTTTGCCTTCTGCCCTTCATTTGCCTCTAGAACCTCTTTCAAGTATATCTATCAAACGCTATAGTTGCTAAAATTATTGTGGTTGAATATAATAAACATTTTACTCTTAAAAAACGCATACTGTAACTCAAACCAGAATTCGGAAATTTTTTTAAATTATATTTTCCTGTAACATAAGGAAATATGTTTGAAATAATTAATCCACGAGTGCTTTTTCTTTCCCTTGAAATGTTTATAAGTCTATTATCTTGTCATAAGAGAATTATTTATTTAATGACAGTTTAATAAATAAACTCTTGACTAGACGTTAAATTTTAGATAAGGGTACTTTTGAGTTGACACGTATGCACTATTTACACTGCGTTTGACGTCTACTGGCACGTTTTGTTTGTATATATTTATTATTATAAAATTAGTTATTGTATAATTATATATTTTCTTTCAAGTGTATATAAAATCAAATCAATTATTTGCATTTCACTATAAAACGGTTTTATGATTCGGTTGATATTGATTAATCTGTTGATGATTTTTTTTTATCCTATATTGTTGTAAAGATTTTATTTTATTTGGTTATATTTTAGGTATCTTAAATCTCTTAGGGATCTTCATAGGGACTTCAAGTAAATAGAATCTTAAGTCCTGGAAATAAGATTATTGGAAATGAAATTATAGAAAAAGAAACATGGAAATGGGGTGTTAATGTAGAACTAATTAAAACATTCTATTAGATACAATGTTTACTATAATATAGTAATCCTGTACCATGTAGTATGAGTATTAGTGACTACGCATTGTAATAATCCGTATATTTTAAGGTGATTATTTCGTTAATATTATAAATAATTATATTTTTTCTCACCCAACTAGAATTTAAGTAACAGATTAATTAAAAGATTGTATTTATAATCTTTAAATTTCTTTCTTGAGACTGGCAATTATTTACTAAATAATTCAACAACACTATCCAAATTATAGTCTCAAAACATTTATTTCATTCACATGTCCAACGTTTCGACCAATTCGGCCATCCTCAGGGACAATCTATTACAAAAGTTTCCATTATTTGTATGATCCTACAATCAATTCATTTATTTAACATTACTATTCATAATTTACCTTA
>NW_027110542.1:345408-350082 GCF_000696795.3 Halyomorpha halys
AGAATGGCCTGTATGGAGTTTTTTAAAAGGGTTAAATATATGTCTCTAAGTAAATTAAGGTAAGGTAAATTATGAATAGTAATGTTAAATAAATGAATTGATTGTAGGATCATACAAATAATGGAAACTTTTGTAATAGATTGTCCCTGAGGATGGCCGAATTGGCCGAAACGTTGAACATGTGAATGAAATAAATGTTTTGAGACTATAATTTGGATAGTGTTGTTGAATTATTTAGTAAATAAAAGATTGTATTTCGTAGATAATTTTTAATTGACTTAAATTTTAATTTATCTCTGGTTTTCTGGTCGATTGGTTGTTTCCTTTATTTCTTTGATGCGGAAATTGCATTGTGACCTTACATAGAACAATCATTGGAATTGTGCCAACTTTTACATATGCAATTTTCATGCTTATATATCATGCCGAGTATATTGAAATATTGTTATTATAAAAAATCATACTTAAATAGATATAATTTGTTAATTTTATATTTATTCACAAAAATTAACCGGGTGAAGAAAATAAATGTGGTAAAATAAAAATTATTTTTTTACTTAATTTTTGTAATTATTGATTTACTTCTGTTCTCTTCGAGCATGCAGAAGTGACTAGAAAATAAAATAACAAAAACAATATAAGTTCAGGTCAAGATAAAAATTAAAGAAGATAAGGTTAAATAGAAAAATCTTAGTGTACATAAGGAAAAGAAAAAAATACCAGCTAAAATAAAACTAGCTGCCAAAAAAAATAAATAAAAAAAAATTCAAATATGTAAAAATAATACTTAAAATGCAACCATCTAAAATACAGTAAAGTAAAATATTTAGAAAAATATTAACATTAATGTAATGAATCAAATAAATTAAAAATAATATTTAACTCTCCTAAATTATATTTCAACTTTGAACGCAAATCTTCCAAAGAGAATCTTTATTATTTATGGTTTCTGACGATATGCGTGTTTTATCACTTACAGATAGTTCCTCAAGTTTTCGTTTCTTGCACGTTTTCTTTTTTTCCAGGACGTGTCTCAGTATAAATTTGTATAGCTTTTTGCACTGATTTTTTATAGAATGAATGGTTGTTGTCATTTATTGCATCATGCAGTTACTAAACTCATTATTATCAATTAAGAAATCTTTTTTTTTTTTGTTACGCCACAACGTATATAAGATGTCAATTATACTATTATTATTATTATTTTTGACCTTCAGTACTTTTTTCCCTTTTTGGTTGCTGAAATTAACCTATTAAAGCTGAAAATGATATTTATTTTTTGACATTTAAATCATTTTTTCTTTTTAGATTGCCGGTAAACATTTAATTACTAAATGGGATTTTTTTTTTTAATACAAATTTTCGTTTAGTATTTAAAAGTATTCTGATTTCTTTATTGCGGCATTGATAACAATGCTTGATTTAAATAATATATAATGGCTTAAAATGTTCTTTTTTTTTAAATAATTATTTTATCTTTTGTAATAGATTCCTATTTAATATATATCAACATGTCAACTTTCGGGATGAGGGGCGGAGAAATGAACACATTTAATAATTTAAAATTTGCAATCCCCTTCTTGCTGTTCTGCAGACTGCATAAGATGGTTATTTAATGCACAATGAGTCAATCCTTCAGTTAAAAATAGACCTTTTGTTCCAGAAATTTTCACATAGTTCAAACGCTGATGTATTGTTGTTCTCAGCGATTTGCATGAGTTTAAAATACAATTTCGTTTGTTAAACTAAAGTAAACTTTTAATTGGTTATTTATTTGAAATGTTTAATTTGTTTATTCGTGTCAAATGCTATAAATTTATACGACGTCCATTATTAGTTTGTTTAAATATTTTTGTCTATAAGTTTTAAAGGATGATTGTTTTTTCATTAATTGAAGTTCATTGTTAATGCAATCTAACTCTTCGATAGAATAATTAGTAGCATTTAGAGCGTTTCTTAATAGTTTAAAATTGTAAATTTTATTCACACCATGAGCTTTCTCTGATCTTTGGTCTCGATCGCGTAAACCAGGATGCTATTTAAATCTCCAATAAAGAGGTCATTGCCATGAGAAAGGAAGAGTTAATATGTGGAAGTAGTGAATTGGTTGTAATATGTATAGTTGTTATTACAGTACATTACCTGTCAGTTAGGAATTAGTTTAATTCCTAATTATTTATTATTTAAATATGTCTTAAAACAAATATTAACCTAAAGTGGTTTATTTGTAATGTAATATTTTTCTATATATCAATTTTAAAAAACTTAATTTTTATGATCCTCTTATGAATTAATTTTAAGGGCCGTTGAAGTATTGAATCAGTTTTAAAATGAGAGAAATGTGTTTTGTAAATAATACAATTAATAAATTTAATTGTTTTTACTGTAAACGCATTTTTTTAGCCAAAGAAAAAAAAAATTATGGACGAAAAATATTAACCCTGTTCATATTCCATCCGATAATTATTTTTATCTTCCAGAATCATTTTAATCACCATTCATTGTTTTTTCATTAAAAGAAAAAAAAACGTATATAAGTCTTTTTTTTTACACTCAAATTTTTTGGTTACTACTACTTTTTAAGTTTTGAACTATTTCTATAAAACCAAAGTTTTTGAATAAAGCTTTTTTAATATATTTTTTAATTTAATATTTTTTCGGTTAACTCTAATTATAAAGTTGATCTTCAGAGTTAACCAATTTCTCACCGGGCTTTCCCTGATTTATTAACACTTACCATATTATTCTCAAGGTATATATCGGACCAGGAAAACTTTGATAGTTCAGGGAATTTTTGAACCTTGAAAGATCAGGGAATTTTTGAACCTTGAAAAGTCAAGGACTTTTTGGAAAAATACCTCAAGTGACGATTTTGTGCTATAAAACATTACGTTTACTTAATAACGACTTAATAATATTGCGGCTTTGCTCACGTGATGGACAATTTGACAAAATAATAATTTTTTATCATTTTGAAGTAGACTTAATCCAAATAAGTTGATTTAAATGGGGCCCTACCATATTTTACAAGATACCTATATACAACCCACTTCCAAATAACCCAGAAAGGGTTAGAGCTAAATTAATAATGTTTTTACTTGCGCAGAATGCATGTTAGATGATCAAAATACACATACCACTTGAAATTATATTTAGAATTATAAGGAAAAAAAATAAATAAATCTATTTCATTTAGTCAGTTACTACAAAAAGAAAGTGGACGGATGTTTTCATTATTGAATAGGGAAGTTATAGAAAATTATTGTATTCTTGAAAACATATATATTTTTTTTATTCAACCATTTACTTTACTCAGCTCTATTTTTGGCACTTGAACATTTTATATCACTCATTACTCTGTTGATTGTTGAAATGATATATCAAGAATCTACCATATATGACCAACAGTCGACGGTTTAAATTCTTCTCTAACCGGTAGTCACTGATGATGAATAGGAATCCCGTGAATCTTGTCAAGATTGAGAAACAAGTTTTAAAAATTAATATTTTATTTTTTAACCATCCATTTTTGTTTCTCCTATTATCAGATTTTGAGTCCGTCAGTGTTCATGTATGCTGGAGCCTCAACATCTACTGCTTGCCTACCCAGCATTCATAACCTATTTCATGGTCCACTTATCCTCCAATCTCTTAATCTCACGCGCACATTCCAGCCTTCACAACGTTGCATCTTAAGTAGATTCACTTCTATAGCTTTCTGGTTTTATTATATTTTGGTTAGGTTATTCTTATTTGTATAGATTATTGGAAGATAGTTGACCGTATGAAGTACTATTTATTGTTAACCAACGTTTTACCCCACTTTGCAGGGCTTCATCAGGGCTAAGTGAAAAACTAGATATAAAACATTTTAGTATTAACAAAACATTAGAATAAAAAAAATTCATAACATTTGTTATGTTCATAAAGATTATATAAAAAATAATTAATAATAACATTACAAGGGAGTATATACATGGAGTTGGACTGGAAACAAGTTACTAATAAATATAATCAGGTGTGATAAATGTTCTAAATACAGATCTAGACTAATAAGAGGTAGGCGTAAAAGGTAGAATAGAGAGGTGAAGTAGATATGCTATAGGTGAGGTATAGTAATATGTAAAAGGGAGATATTAAGAAAATTAATAACAATAAACATAGAGGTAATCAATAACTGAGAAAAAGTGGGAGCATCAGGTATGAAAGTGTTTCCCACTTCTTAGGCTAACCCTTAGGAACGGTAAGATTTTTTGTAATATATAGATTAGGATTTATAATTTATAGATAGTCCTGACGAAGCTCTGAAAAGTGGGGCGAAACGTTGGTTGCTTTCTTTTGATGACTGTTTAAATCAAGGGAAAAATTACAAAACATATTTATTTATTAAATTTCGTTTAATGGGAATAGGTTGGCTAACATATTAAATACAGCGACATTTCATACAGTAATTACAAAATAATTTGTTGTTCAGTTTCATTTCTTGCATATATTTTCAGGGAAGACTCATAAAAATAATACGAAAGGAATATGGTCCGGGTGCGGTCAAGAAAAACTCAAATAGTAGAAATATACTAATTTAATGAGCCAACGTTTCGCCCCACGTTGCAGGGCTTCTTCAGGGCTATTTTGACGGCAGTCAAAACTAAAAAAAAAAATCATTTTTTTTTTTTT
>NW_027110542.1:350132-412363 GCF_000696795.3 Halyomorpha halys
AATTAGTATATTTCTACTATTTGAGTTTTTCTTGACCGCACCCGGACCATATTCCTTTCATCTTCACACACGGTCAATCAATAATCTTCCATAAAAATAATACATTTGTCATTTCTTTTGTTTTTTTGTTACTCTCTTATTTCATGTTAAAAAATATCACGTTTCCACCCAATTAACTTAATAAAAATGTTGTCTAGTACAATACGATGATAGACAATGAAAACCTCGTTTTTTTTCTTTTATTTTAGTAAATTCTATCAATGTTGATTTTATTTCTGCCCTAAGTTTAGCTAAGTTTTTTAATCTTTGTACGAATTACATTTATACTCTCCAAGAATAAAAAAAAAAGACTTAAATATTCCTAGATTCAAGTCTTTTTTTAAAATTGTAATATTTCTTTCTAGTTTTTCTTTTTTAAGTTGATATGAAAAGGGGATCATATTGATATTGTTTACTAAACCGTTTTTTAATGTCGCGATCTCGCAATTTTTGTCAGTTCCACATCATTTATTCTTCTCTTTATCCTTTCAAACTTATTATTACGTTGCAACCGAAAACTAATTTTAGATAATATTTTTTATATAGTTAAAAATTATTCATGAAATCATATTAGCTAAGGGAAGATTGCGCAGGTATTTTCAGAGAATCGGGAAGGGGAGGAAAGAAAATGGCTTCCTGGAACTAGGTGGGCGAAAATTCCTGGAGGTGGCGACCCCTTCTTCTTATTTATTATAGATCCAATTACCAGGGAAAATTCATATTTTTTATTTAGAATTATTAAAAATATTATTTTAGTTTTTTTATACATTTTCTATTTACGATTTGAAAAAAATTATTTGCTGTCACTATTTTTTATTTATTAATTTATGTTTTGCGTTCGGGCTTGATAAGAGAAAAAGTAATAAAGAAAAATACTATATAAATAATAATTGAAATGATAAATGATATACATAGGTACATTATATGTGATAAATAAAATATATCATTAAACTAAAACATATAAAAATTAAAGAATTTTGGAAACAATAATAATCTCAATCTCAATTAAAATAGATAATACTACTCACAAGCATATATTTATTATTATACACATTTTATTAACAACTTAAGCTTACTAAATACTTAAATTTAAAAAAAAAAAAAAAAGTAAATCTGGACTACTCAGCCCATGAAGTGTCATGGTGTACTTTGTAAGGAAGCACTAGGGGTTGTGTTAAATGTAAAATGTTTACCATGCTAAAAGTTATAAGTATTGGATTGTGAGCAGCCCTATTTAATAAAGTCATGTTAAATACATAAGAGCTCCTAGCGGATTTTTTGAGGAACTTGTTTTTCAATCTTTCCTTTCAAAACGTCTTGTTATTGTTTACTTTTGAGTTTGTATTAAAGTAATTTATGGCAACGTGCCTAAATTAAGTGAAAAGTAGAAATTGTGTGAGAGTTTGGCTACTGAGTGTCTTGTTGATCTTCTAACTTGTAACGAAGAGAGTGAAGATGAGCTAATTGACAACTGTCATTACATTATTATTATTATTGTCATCCATTGTATTATTAGTATAAAAACATCCTAAACAATACTAACACAATCAAAACAGAAACAACGAGCAAGTAACCTAACGCAACTACAAACAAAACCATGAGAAAGCTGGTATGTTGCGCGACGTCATTCTACATTTAACAGGCTCTCTACCATGTTAAATGTTATATCGTTTAATATGGTAAGAGAAGGAAATATTTCTCCATTTAACATAACTGTTTTCCATTTAACACGCTTTAACATGTTAAACTAAAGATCATGAATACCCCTACTGTTACTAGAGCATGTAACTGCCTACTAGAGCACCCGAACCCACAGGGCTGACTCATGGCTACAATGAAACAAAAAATGATTATCCACCACAGTAGGATTCGAACCCAGGTCTTAGGAGTTAGTAGCACAGTGCTTTACCACTGAGCTACCCGTTCTCACCTTTATAATACTTGAATTAACGTATAATACAACCTTTAAAAAAAAAGAAAAAAAAATGATCCACCGGTTCAAGAAATAATCATCCATTAGGGACATGGAGTTTTGGATACATTTTTTTCTTTATTTTCATCTTATGTGGCAAGTAGGAATGTATAAAATCAACAATTAGTTATACTGTCAATTAAATATATGACATGTGGTAAAACACTATGTCAGCAATATTTGTTCATAAAAGGATTTATCATCTCATTTTTTCCTATGAAATGCGAATTATTCTGTGTTGATATGGATGAATATTTTATTATTTATAGTTATAATTTTATTATAGAACTTTGTTTTTATTCAGTCAACAAGTTTTTCGATTTCCTCTATAGCTCTGAGTCTGAAACGGAATGTTTTTATCATACCATTCCACATACTACAGTACTTGTTACTTTCTCTCGTGTTATATGTACATCTGTGTAATCTTCACGCAAGGTTAAACGGTTAATTAAAACCGGTCTGTTGATGCTCTGCGAAGCTTGAATGAAAAATTCGTTTTCGAAGCTACTCGATTGTATAATCACTATTTCTTATTTATTTTTAGTCATGTTTGTTTGGAAATTTTACCATCTACATATTTAACACCAATATGTAATTATGATATTTCATATTCTTGGTTAATATAGTAATGTTTTTACTCTAAACTAGACAACCGTTTGAAGTAAAAATGTGTTGATTGGCATCTTAAAAATTGTTTTGTTGCAGAAAACAACGAATTATTTTCAAAACTTTTAATACGTGCCTAATTTTTGGTCTAGTTTATATATTGTTATCCATATTATTACTAAACTAGATGAACGTATGTTGTAAAAAACTGGTGCAGTACGCGCATCACACTTGCTAACCTACTTACGTTCCCAAGTAAGTGTGTAGATTGGTTGAAGTTTCGTTATTTTTGTGATTTTCGGGGGGAAAAAATCAAGGAAGGGGAAAATGTTTTTATTTATGCAGCTATAACAGTTTGTATTTTAAGGTTTCACGAGGTGTAATAATGAATAAAAATTTTATTCCTGTCAAGAATACAGAAGTTTAACAGGAGATAACGAAGCCATAACAAAATCGGAAAAGATCTGGTGGTCTCGGTTGTTTGTTTGTTTTTGTTTAGTGGTCTAAAACATCATTGGTCACTAACGCCTTTTATGACTTATTTAATTTTTCTTACATTTGTTTAATTTAATTTATTTTTTTTATATATTTAATTTTTGTTATTATATTTCCTTTTTTTATTAATAAACTTATTTTCTATTTTCCATGCATCCATCGTTTACTATTGGTAACAATGTAAATAGGTTATTTTTTTCATATATAAGAAGATGGTCAAGGTTGCGGTCAAAAGTGAAACAAAAATAGTTTACAACTATTTATTTTCCGACGTTTCGCCCCACTTTGCAGGGCTTCTTCAGGGCTGCTCAAATGAATTGGTTGAACAGTATTTTGTTTTTTATAAAAAATAAATAATTTTTATTTATTTTTTTCAAATTGACAGATTAAAAGGTAACGTAGTTTAGTGGGAGGTTTTTTCAAATTTTTGTTTTCTAAGCTCGATTGTAAAATCTCTGTTTTTGTTTTATTTTTCTTTATATCTAATAAGAGATTTTACTTACCATCAACCATATTTGAGACTAATATATAACTCTGTAATTTCATATACGTACCTAATATAATAATTTTAGAGCATTTAAAATATAATTGATGATAAAAAAAATTGAATTTATAATTATAATCTGGAAAACTGAATTTTTAACATTTGATATCAGACACCATTTAAGGTTTGGAAAAATAAAAAAAAAGTGCTATTTAGAAAGGAATATTTAAAATTTTCGTCCATGCAAAAATCCATATGTTTTATTAATATCACACAACATCCATAAGATATGTTTGGATATCTTAAATTATATATCAATTAAGCAACTGAAAACTAAATAGTTTTAAAATAATATTTTAGATAAAAATCATAATTATTTTCGTATTATAAGTATATGTTTATATTGGCAATTTATAGGTACCTTCTGGTAGTTTTATTACATACTTTTTTTTCGTTATGCTATTATATCCCGACTTATGATGTGGTTCAGGATTTGTCATTGGGAACTTTTTAGGTTAATTACAGGTGGAAATGGGTCATATTTATTTGGCACTGGCCTCAAGTACTTTTTCAGTGCCAGTTTAGTGGTATAATTGTGAGAGAATGTTAAGGGAAAATGTCTGACCTGTCCATGAGATGTATTGATTACGGCCAAAAGTTTAATTATAAATGATCAAATTTTAAATTAAATTCTGTTAATTTCTTTTATTTATTCTACTTTTGTTTAATTATACATGCGAGGAAATTATTTCTTTATGTATTTTCAGTTTTAAATAATAGCAGAAAAACTTATTGATATTGAAAGTAATCTGTGTAAATATTCATTATGTGAAATTAGTTACGTTTTAATATTTAACATTTTTATTTCCTGTCATTTTTTTTTTTTTTTTTTAATTTTGGCTATAAGAAAAATACAGACGATTATTTTTATTATTGGTCGTCTTCGTGTTATTATGGTAATATATTTGGCCGAATATTATATGACATTTTTCTACCGGAATTTTCTAATTTTTCACTACTATATTTGTTATAAAATTGAAATATTTTTCTGTATACTACTAAATGCGTGTGACACGCGAATTTAGTTCTTGGTAAACAGTGGAATTAAACGATAACTTAATCAATTTATTTAAATAAAAAAAAAGCTAAAACGTTTGAAATAATGAATAAAGTTTATTGTATTATTTTTCATGAATATTAATATTATTTGTCCTTTCTAATTCTATTTTTTAAATTCAAAAATTGTACATTTAACTCAATACATTTTTCTTATCAGTGCGAGGAATTATTGCACCATGTAATGCAGTTTTTATTGCACTTTTTAGTGGTATGGTTAAATAATAGTGGTAGAGGCACAATTTATGTGCGACCGCAATTAAGAAATATTTTAAGTATTTTTTGAAGAATATTTGAAAACTTCCTCGAAGAAAGCTCAATTGGTTTTTGACAAGTATTTTTATGGGTTCTTGAAGTTTTAATCTTGATGATGTTTTGTGAGTGACGTAGTGGAAAAAAAAAATCTAAAAGTTCTAGAGGTTTTTCTTTTAAATTCTAAGAGCAAATAAAATAATTTACTCATCTTCAAATAAAATTAAATGAGTTTATTTATCTGGTTATTTTTAAAATTTTATCATTAATTTTATTTTATATAGATTTCATATTGAAAAGGAATGTCGATGTATGATTATTTTTTACTTTGTCATATTTAATGAAACAGATAAATGAAATGAATTGATAAGTTAAAGTTAATTATATTTGTATAATTATAATTATAATTATATTTGAAACTATAAATTTACCTGTGGGTTGTGGAGCCCTCCTGAGGCCCACCCAGCCTCCTTAATTGGGTAAAAATCTCCACCTTGCACATCCATTGGTCTTGTAACAGTACTTTCTTACAAAGTACTGAACCATTGACCCTTCATTGGATGTTGTGGTACGGATTTTTTAAATAAATTTACTAAAAAGCTTTTATCTGTAAAAGATCAAAATTTATTCATTACATAGAATAAAAACTAAGTAGTGCCAGTCCGGATGTTAAAGAGAATTATTTTAAAATAGATGCCTAATGCATCAATGTTTAATGCCCAGGTGAAAAATAGGGGTTGAAAGTGATCGAAACCATCACTCCCTCGTAAAAATGTTGAACATAAAATTGCACTTTGCTCTTAAGTATAGAACCGCAGAACCTTTGATTTATTATGATTTAGAATTTTTTTTATTGATAAGTTTATGACACTTTATGGGCAAAGTTTTCTCTACAGTTATTTTGACGTAAAATATTATAAATAATGGACATGCTTTCATTATTCCAGTCTAACGTTACTACGCAACGGTTTAATTCCTCATTGAATCTGAGATTGTGGAAAGATTTGATCTCAGGGATAAAGTTAAAAGGAAAATACTGAATTTTTTTTCCTAATATGTAGTGACAATTAACTACCTTAATTAGTGACAATCAACTACCTTCTTGAATGACTAATCATTCAAGAAGGTAGTTGACCATATGAAGTAAGTCGGGGTGGTGTTCAATAAAGCTATCAAAATAGTAAAATAAAACTATTTTTTTTTAACCAACGTTTCGCTCAACTTCGTCAGGGCAAAATGAAAAAACAAGATACAAACATTAGAGAATTGACATCTAATTAAAATAAAAAAACATTTCAAGAAAATTGTTTTGTTTATAGAGTATATAAAAAAAAATAATATAAGAAAGTATAGATGTAGGTTGACTGGAAACAAGTTACTAATACACACAACCAGGTGTGATAAAGTTCTAAATACAGATCTAGACTAATAAATTGTAGAAGAATACTCGTTAGAAATAGATAAAACGGATAGTTGAAGTAAATATGACATAGGTGTGGTAAAGTAATGTGTAAAATGGGGAATATTAAGAAAATTAATAAACATTACCTATAAACATAGAGGGAAGTGCCTGTCTGAAGAAGAGATGACGAATGAGGAAAGGAGGGTCAGGTAGAAAATTTCCCTATTCGTCTACAATTTATTATTCTAGATCTGTGTTTGGAACTTTATCACTCCAGAGCCCTGTTTCATAATGAAAGCTAATAGTATTAGTTCAAAAATACAAGTATAGAAACTACGTGATAATAACACTAATACTTATTTTTTCCGTAATAGGAACGACTATTAGTGATATTGTAAAAAGTACTAAAATACAAGTTACCATTCTACAAGTCAGTGTAATTGAATCAAGTAAAATCTACAAGACTTATTACTATTGTATTAGGTTGTACTTTATTATGAAACAGGCCCCTGGTTGTATGTATTAGTAACTAGTTTCTAGTCCACCTACATGTATAAAATATACTTCTTTATATTATTATTTTTTATATAATTTTTTTTTTGTAATGTTTGTGTCTTGTTTTTTATTTAGCCATGACCAAGGCTTGCAAAGTGGGGCGAAACGTTGGTTAAAAATAAATAGGTTTCTTTTACTATTTTGATACCTTTATTGGGACCCGGACTATCTTCCTACAAGACAATTGATTAAAAATCATTACTTCACAGTACTTAAAATTTTTAATTTTTATCCATTTTTTTACAGTTTTCTTTTCCTCTTGGAAAAATGGGGAATGGATCTTTTTCGTAACATACTTTCAATTGTGGATTAATTCCAGTGTTTTTTGTTTGTTTTTTCTAGAAGTAATTCTTGTTAGTTTTATATTGCGTGACATTGTTGACCTTTACCTCCTCCATTTGCCTCATTGTAAATGTTAAACATTGAAATGAAACTACTATTTCATCTGTAACATTAATCATTCTCCCCGGCTGAAAGGAATATTATATCACTTCGTCTTGTATTGATTTATCCAAGTCCTTTCATCTTGGGCAGCAGTTTAATGGATCGATTCATTGATTACATTATGCTCTACTATCGATTCATCGAATAATTGCACTCCCTCTCCGTTCTATATCTGATTTATTGTAATAAAATAAAAAGATCAAAGAATGATCTTTTTTAAGAATTGCAGAATTATCTTTAAGTGTCTATCCCACGCTAGTGCTTTAGTCGCATTTTCAAATGCCATCAATTATGAAAATAGGAATAAAAAATAACGGTAGGAAAAAAGAATATAAGATGAAGCTTGTTTTGAAGCATGCACGTGTTCCATATGGTCGTATGATTTTTTTTTTTTTGTCAGAGCTTCATCACAGGACGTGATTGAGTTTTGGAATATACTTTTTGTATATTAGAATTAAACAATTTACAATCTTGAGACTGGGTAATATTGTTTAAATAAATAAAATTTTATCCACTTTAGTCTCAAAACGTATTTATTCACTTTATAAGTCCAACGTTTCGGCCATACTCAGCGACAATCTATTACAAACAGGTTTTATTACACATATGATACTAAACAATTAACAATATTAATTATAATTTATCTTACCTTAATACTATTTTAGAACTAAAGCATTTAAAAAAACTTCATGCAGACTATTCTGCCCAAGTTCATCCAATAAATTAACCTATGAGACATTAAAACATTAGGGAATCACATATTTTTGTTATTAAGCATTTCTTAGATTATTTCTAATTATCTAATTAGTAATTTTCACATGAAATTAAAAATAAAAAATATTTATCACAGTCACCTTCTTTGTTAAAATTTATCACAACAATGCTGGTGTGATTAATTTACTTAATTAAATAAATTAATTTAATTATTTTTAATTTACTGACTATGCCTGTATATTATAATAATTAAAAATTATTCGTCTAAGTAATTGTTAGTATATAGCAACCCAATCCAATTGGGCAGCACTACTTTTTTAGTAAGAAAGTTTTCCTCTCTAATTTTAATTTTATGTATTCAGTAAAATTTGTTGTATGATAGTGTATTTTATTAAGAATATAGTGTATTTAATGATAGAAGTTTAATTAAGATGTGCTCGTAGAAAATTATTGTCTGAAATTCAATTTTCTCAATTTATTCATCAAAAATCACATAAAACTGGCACTGAGCTATTGCAGAATAGTACTTGTGATTTTTACCTTTTTTTAATTTTGTTTTTCTTAATAGCATAATTTATTATGTTGAGCATAGTAACTAAATGCACAAAAAGTGGCCTATTTTTTCATACAAGCTTGTAAAAAGTAAGAAAAAAAATTAAATAAAAAAGTCCTCTTTTTTATGCATGTATATTTTTATAATACATAAGCAGCAATTAATTAAATATTGTTTTTAATCTATTTTCATTGTCATTGAACTAAAGGTAAATTGGTATACTTTATTTTCTTAGTCAACAATATCCAAATTTTATTCTTATTGAAAAATGTAATCACTGATACGGCACCTTTTAACTGTTTTTAAGGCTTCATAAATTGTTTATTACCTACGGTATTATAGTATTTTTATTACTATCTCGTTCCTTTTCCTCGTATACCTCATCATCCTAACATTACAGACGATCGTCCTTGATTAATTTTGTAATAACAAACGGTGCGACAGTAAAAACATAACTTTGTTTGAACAGTCTTATCTTGTTGCATGTGTTCCATATGTGCGGCATTTTTTCCTTGTAATCTTCCACACTGTGTTTCACAAGTGGAAAAAAAAAAAACTTGTTCGAGTTGCTTGAGAATTAATTTATTTATTAATTAAATATATCTTATTACTTTGTTCATTAGTCATATTGATTATTGAACAATACTTTTTATTTTATTCTAATGAAATTTTTTGTTTTTTCATCATTGACATTTTCATTATCACAATCATTAAGTAATTTTAAGGTCATTAGCTTTTGTTTTATTTACTCAATATTAACACTCTATTGTAATAGTCAGTGATAGAGTTATGTATTATTTATTAATAGACTAAGTATAAAACATACCTATTATATGAACTTACACTTCTCCTTTCTCTTAAAGCTAAGGAGCTCAAAAATGGCACTAAGTTACACGAAATTAATCTTAAGAAAAACTTGGCCCATCTATCCTCGACTTGCTTTTGAATAAATTTGAGCCCCAATAGATCTCTTTAGGTTCATTAGTTCCCAAGAATTTTTCAAAACTAAAAAAAAAAAATGTCTAAATACGAGATAAAATTTTGAACATTTTGTAAATTTATTTTGGCAAATATAACAACTGTTAATCTGAAATTTAATTTGAGAACTAATTAAAGTCTTAATAGTTCTTGGTCCAGAAGCTAGGTCTTGTACCTTATCCATTAAGCTATTTCCAATTATAATAATATTAAAAAAGTTAGGATATTAAAAAGTTAAATAACACTTATTTGTAAAATCAATTTTTTTTTTTAAATATAGAATTTGATAATTAGAAACATTCCACATGTTTTATACTAAGTCTACTATTTATATTTTTTGTAGGTTTATTTCGTCATTTAATGAAATATGAGCGAGAAATAAAAAGTTAAATAACATAGTTACGCGGTCTATCTATACCGGATATTCCGGGATAGATGGACCACAGTGTTGATAAAAATGAATTAAGTTTACTGGTTGGAATAACAGGGGGTTAAGATATTTTTATAGGTATTGTAAAATGCATAATTACTTATAATAATAATCAAGCGTTAATTTTTTTAGTACATCTATTGTTCGGTGCCAAAATAACATATTTAAATGATAAGACATAAATTAAATTTATTAGTTACACTTTTGATTGTCAGGGCGCTGTGGAGGTTATTACGATCTATAAACTAGAACAGTGTAGTATGACTTAATCTCTAGCTGTAAAACTAATAATTCAATTAACAAAATACTAAAATGAAAAAGGAAATTATAATAATAAAAATAATTGAAAGAACTTGAAGTGTATAATAATGATACAAATTTACAATTAGTGATTAAATTATGATGAGCTAATTAATTCGTAATACGAATGGAGTAAACTTGATTAAAAATAAGAATACATAATAAATATAATATTATACTACGTACAATAATATATGCAATATTTAACATGATATCTAATATATAAAATAATGCAAAAAGAAAGGAGTATTAACACCTATACGCGCGCACACATACTTGATAGTATACATAGTTGATTATTATCGTAATATGATGAATCATTGAAGGTAATATAAATAATTTTTTTTGTTCATAAAGTTATTCTTTTTTATTAACATTTTTTTGGTAAGGGTTGAAATATATACATATATATTTAAGTGGTGATTAGATTATTTTAATATTTACCATGGTTGTTGTGATACTTATGAGTTCGAAATAGATCAAAATCATTCCATTGGAATTTCGGAACAGGATTTTTTGAGTGTTACAAGCCCTGTTTTCAACATGTTCACTTCACTTTAGCAGTAGAAAAGCAGAAGTGTTCTTAGAGTTCAAAACTCTTCTACGTACGTTGAAATTTTGTATTTTCCACACGTATTTGCCATTAATTCCCGTTGCCTAGCGTGGGTGGTGTGTGGATGACTCAGTGTAATTGTTCTTGATTTTAGTCACGTATTTTTTAGCTAGTCTACTTTATTCGAGTTGCCACTTGGTTAATCTGAGGCTGAGTGTATCTTTTTTAATGTCGAAAGTCATCAATTTACTTAATTTTTGGTAGCCATGAAGTATGATTCTTAATTTCTAATAATCTATGTACAAGATCTCATTTTGAATCTACTGATTATTACTGCATTGCCTTCACAAGACCTCTAATCGATTCTGTTGCTACAATCTATTCTGGATGCAAATTAGTTCTCGTCTAGACTGTATAACCAGGGACTCTGTACCAGAGATCATAATTCATAATTGATTTTTCAACAAAGTCAGTTATCTGTATCAAGATTTTTGAACGATCCTGCTGTTTTCAAAATTATACTTGAAGCTATCAATTAACCAGAGAATCATCAGAATAATTTTGACATCTTGCTTTCATCAGATTTTTATTCTGAATGAGAATAATTTTATTGGAACATCGTAGTATATAAAAGGAAGATGTCCTGGTGCGGAGAAAAAAGCTCAAATATTAATTAAACTATTTAATACGAGCTAATTTTGCCGGGCTTCTTTATTACTTTATAGTACAAGAGCCCAAGAGGTGAAAAAAGGCAGTTATTTCACCCCAATTTTTAATTACTTAATTGGAAACTAGGTATAATTACTAGTCAAAATTGATGAGTCTGCCAAGTATAGGTAGGGGGAATAAAAAATGGCGGCTTTTTAAAAACGTTAAAAATAATTAATTTTTCATTTGGAGCTCTATATCTTTAATACTACCAACAACAATAGAAAATCTAAGAGAACATTATTTAAAGTAGATTAAATTTGCTAGAATGTAAGCCCTAATAGAGCTATTTTTGTTCTATAGTTCTTGAGATATAGATTTTTAAAAAGCAACATTTCATAAGAATGTTGTACAGAACGTACTGAAAGATCAGTAATTAGTGAATTTATTTTGAGAAATCTATATTTAAAAAACCATTTGACGTACATATGTCTATTAGCACTCAAATTAAAGCTAGTTTAATAAGCTATAAATTAGTTTATCACTAGGAGTACTAGTGTTCATGAAATTAGTTAAAATAAATTGGTTTATAGTTCTTCACACTAATTTTCATTTGCCAAATTTATATTCATATGTGAATATCATAAAAACTACTACCCCTACGAAAATAAGTGTCATAAACTACTTTATAGTAAGTTAAATTTCCTTTATTTTGAGTGTTGGCTGACACATGTGCGTCTTATGGTTCTAGAGATATTTTTTTCAAAAATCCATCATTTTATCACAAAGTTGTATAATACTTTATAGTTAATTTAACTAGCTTTAATTTGAGTGATCTGACAGACATCTGTACGTCTTATGGTTTCTGAAATAAAGTATCTCATAAGTCCAACTTATTGTTCGAACAACTATTAATCAATATGTTTTAGCAAATATCATGAAAACTACTATTCTTAAGTTACGAAGGTAAAGGTCATAAACTACTTTATAGTCCATTAAACTAGCTTTAATTTGAGTGCTAATAGACATCTGTACGTCACATAGCTCCTGAGATAGAGATTTCTCAATATGAATTCACTAACTACTGATAAGTGCATTTTTTATGAAATGTTGCTTTTTAAAAAAGTTATATCTCGGGAACTATTGGACGTAAATAGCTCTATTAGAGCTCATGTTTTAGCAAATTTACTCTACTTTAAATGACGTTCTTTTAGGTTTTCTAGTTTTGTTGGCAGTTTTAGAGATACAGAGCTCCGAAAGAAAAATTAATTTTGTTTAACGTTTTGAAACAGCCGCCATTTTTTATTCCTACTACCTTATACTTGGCAGACTCACCACATTTGACTAGTAATTATACATAGTTTTCATTAAAATAATCAAAAATTGGGGTGAGATAACTGCATTTTTTCCCGGCTCTTGTACTATTATATTTCATGTTTACCATCCATCCTTTATCTTTTGTATTTATATATTTTACCTTGATTGTATATTCATCTGTTACTGCTACCTTATACTTAAATTTATTACTTTATATTTTTCATATATAATTTACACACCATTGTACCTCTATTCAACTTTCTATATATTTTATCTCTATATATTTTTAGTCTATATAAAGTATCTATTTAGCCTATATAGATTTTAGCATTTCAAGAAATCCTGAAATACGAATTTTCGAAAAGAAATAACGGAAAATGTAAAATTTTCGCCTTACATTGATTAGCCTTTGATTATTTTTGAAAAACAAAAATTAAATAAAAATAACTTTAACACGACTAACAAAGCTAAACCTACTTTAGAATGATTTAGAGCTCTATAGAACTATATATAAACTACACCGGGTCAGGGGTTAGGTCCAAGTGCAAGGGTTGACCCCAACCATGGTTAGATAGGCTGGTCACCTGTAGATGACCTGGCGAACATGACCCTTCGACGTGGATTGCTTTAAAAAAAAAGAAGGAAAAAAAAATATGCAACAAAGGACACAAACCGGATCTAATTAAACAAATCAGAACCGAAGATATAAAATAAAACGTTTGATTGAAACAAATATTTTAATGTAGGGTAAAAGAACATACATATAGCTTTCCAACAGTTGTATTAACAATGGTCACTGGTAGAAAAAAAAAAAATGTTCCAAACAAATCAAGTTGAAATTTTCTAGTTTTTCAAAAAATGGTAACGAATATGATTTCCTTATTTCTAAAAAAAATATCGTTGAACTACTTTACTTCAAGCCTGATTATCTTTTTATAATTTTTAATGAATTAAAAATCATTTTATATAATCTGGAAGATTATTGATTGACCGTGTGTAAAGATGATAGGAATATGGTCCGGGTGCGGTCAAAAAAACTCAAATAGTAGAATTATACTATTTTAATAAAATACTATTTTAATTAAAATACTATTAAAATAATATAATTCTACTATTTGAGTTTTTTTGACCGCACCCGGACCATATTCCTTTCATTTTATATAATCAGTAATATCTCCTTCTTATTCTACAGAGGCAATCGATTGGCATATAATAACCATGAAAAAAATATATGCTTTCTGTCAAAAATCCTTATGTATGTTAATAACGTTGTTTTTTTTACCGAAAAAAATGGAACAACCTATAATTTCCCTGGGAAAATTTTGAACACTTGGCAAAAAGCCATATCAAAATCGGATGAACGGAGTTATCATGCATCGGAGTCAGGGCATAACAAATAAATAAATATTAATTTTTATATAGATATTAAATTTTATATAGAATAGGAATATATTAGTTGAGGAGATGAATCCTCTGACTAAAATTTTGAGGGGTAGTAGAGGTTCTAGAAGATAAATGGAAAGCCACCTCGTACAATCCAAAATATTAGCAGGTAAATTTTGAACAGTTTGCATTAAAAGGTTATCTCGTAAATTTTCTATGTATTTTTATCGTATACCATTTTCCTTTCCTAGTAGCCTTTTGCTTTATAATAAATATTGTTTTCACCGAGGATAACAGCAAACATAAATTCGACTTAACATATAATCGATGTATTGGTAGGTTTAAATTAAAAAACGTTGAAAAATTAAAAAAAAAATCCCAGAATATTATTGAGAAAATTAAAATATTTTTATAGACTCCGAAAAACCTTTCGAAATTGCTTGGAAAATTGTAGATTATGCCCCCCTCGTCTCGAAACCTGTTTCTGAAATGTCTCTAATTGCGACGATTATACTACGTATAAATTACACTCTATATAAGCGTGTCCAATTTTTTACCATTCCAAGAGTAAATGAGATAAATACACTCCGTATTTAGTCCCATCAAGGCAGGTGTGGCGTAATTACTTTTTTTTGAAACTTGACATTGGACCCGGTTGTTAGCACATACATGCTAACATTGTACTGGCAACGTCTTACGGTTTATTTTGAATCTGTTACAGTCTCTTACAATCCTTTTAAGAATTAATTTATATCAAGTACTACACTTCACGTTATTTCGTACCCTTGGGTGATTTTTTGGTTTTACAATTTTTTATTATACAGTGTAATCTCGGTAATTCGAACTGGCGTAAAAAAAAATTTTTTTTAAGGAAACTCAGCAAGCAACATTTAAAAAAAAAAATAAAAGTGCACGTGTGTAAAGGACGTTTCTAACTTCCCGATCTATTGACAAGTAATTGTAATCACAGTGAAAATTTTTAGTTTCGGTATAGGTTAATCTCATTTCTATGAAAGCGTTCATAATATATTTTGTTGTAATTACAAATACTTAATATATATTCTATAATTCTCTTGATTCTGTAAACCTAATTTAATTAATAGTAGAAATATGTACAGTTGTAATATTGTTGGTAAACTCATTTTTTTTTCACGTTTTAAGTAAATTCATACAAAGATTATTTATACGTGTACTTTTTCTCTTATGAATGAACAATTATTTTTTTAACTTTAACTAATTTAATCACCACTTAGCGTAGATGTAAAAGAAATCAGAAAAAGTCTCATAGCAGCTGAGGAAAAAAGAAGTGACTTCTTTGAAAAAAATAATTTTTTAAAACTTCAAACTGTCAGATTTCAAAAAGAAAAGAAAAATAGAGGTGTAGATAGTTGACCGTAGATTAATGCTTGAAGAAGTTTGTCGGGGGGTGCGGTCAGCAAAGAACAACATAAATAAACAAAACCATATTTATTTATTTTATGCCAATAAATAAATATGGTTTTGTTTATTTATGTTAAGAAAAGAAAAATAGTTATCCACATTCATATCATTGAATTTTTTACACTATTTTTCTTAATACCTTCTTTAGTTGGGATTACCGAGATTTTACTGTATTCTGATTAATTATAACGCCATAGCAATATTGTGGTGTCCTTATTTTATCTAATGAAACTAAAAAATCTAACGATCTAAGAATTTATCTCGATTGACGGTTAATTTTAATTTCGACTATTATTTTTTAAAAATTAACTTCCTTATGATCCATCGTTGTCGAGATAATATTATGCAATAAGTTAGATTCTGACGTAATATAAATATTTGTTCTTCCAATTACGTGCAGGTGAAATGACGGAAAAACGCGACTGGTGGTCTCTGGCCAAAACTGGTTCATACTTGAAAGAACCTCGCTTCGGGTTTCTGTTGCAGATAGATAGTTTTTTTTTCGTTTTTTTTTTATATATTATTTTTGTCTATTAATCTATATTTTAAATTAATTATGAAGTATTTATCCAACTGAAATCATAATTGTTTAAAATAAATTTTCTTCTGGATTTGTTGAAAAAATAAATAAGTAATCTGGATTGCATTTCAGAATAATTCTAATATAATATTCTTGTTCCTTTGGAGTTTATTTACAAATTACACAATCCATCATATTAACATAATAATTTTATGATGTATTGTATAATTATAATTTTAAAAAATAATTTTCGAAGACATTTTGTTGGTTTGATTGGAATTTTTTATTCAATATAAATCATCTATTGTTGTTTAAGATCATTACAGCACAAACAATAAATATCCTTAATTAAGAATCTTTTGAAATTAAATGGCTAAACAAAAAACAAAAATTAAATATTACACATATGGAAGAAATTATATGAAGGCGAAAATAATGTTTTTTTGACATGACATTTGTTCTGTCTAGCACCAACTTAAATTTCAGAACCATTTCTGACGATCAAAACAGTCTCAGGATCTTAAAAAGGACTTCTGATTTAGAAATCGTTCTTGGTTTAGCTGGTTGTCCATATTATATATAGTTGGCGAATTAATTGTAACATTTTGACGCAAAATATGTATCAATATTTATTTATATAAGAATAAAATCCATATAAGTTAGAAGTTCCTCATTTCAATTTTTCTTTCTGTAATGATTATAGTGTTTTCGAATTTGTCTTAAAATACTCTTTTTTACTTATCATTGGAGTAAGAGCTCTTTGATGCCATAAAAGGGGTATGTTTTTGACCAATTTAGATAAGTTTCAAAAATATATTTAAAAAATATTCCAATTACATTAGGAAAAAAGATATTTTGAATTAAGGCCGTCTTCACATTTCATGACAGTTGAATATTGAAGTTAAGATTCTAGACAGTACAATAGCATTTTCGTTTATATGACTTACAGACATAGATATTCTCCAATGCAGCAAATGCTATGGTGAACATGAAAACACTTTATTGCAATAAAATTTTGAGACTTGCATTTTTTTTTTTTTTTTTCCTGAAAATGTAATGTTAACACACATTACAAAAAATATGTAAATTTAAATTCCTTGTTTTATTGAAATTGTAGACTTTTCATGCTTACTAAGGTTCGCTGAAGTGGATAATTGAGTTTTGTAGCCAGACTATCGTAAATGTGAGACTATCATCTTAATGGTTCTCTGTTGATGTCAGCAACATTACAAGCGGATCAGCGGTTTTTTGTTTTTGATGTTTTATTGTATACAGTTAATCGATTCTCATGTCGTAAACCAAACAATACATGACTTGTATATTGCTTCATTACATTTTTAAAAAAATTTTTGTGGTATTTATCAAGTTTTGAATATTAAAACGTTTTTGTTTTTATACACTAATATTTTTGTAACTGCCAGATTCTTTATTATTATAAATTGTTAATATATTCCACTATTTTTAGTGATTTGTGTATTTTTACTAGGAATAATTAGATTCCGTTGTTATAACTACGGCTACCTTATGCTACAAGTCTGATTTATAATTTATTGCGTGCTAGCACGGTAAGAGACCACGCGAGAAGCCAAAAACTACCTGGATAGACAGAATCAACAAAGATGTGAAATTCATGCAGGCAGTAAGCTGGAAAGTAGTATCAAGAAAGATGACGTGGGGGTCGACCCACGTCTACTGTTACTGAATAAATGATTATTTGTCGCAGCTTGATTCGAACCCGGGTCCATGTAGTTCGTAGGACACTGCCTTACCATTGAACCACACCGCTACCGTATATATTTATATTGTAATAATAAAGACCCTACCAACACTAGATGTATGTTAATATATAAGAAGATGGTCAGGGTTGCGGTCAAAAGTGAAACAAAAATAGTTTACAACTATTTATTTTCCGACGTTTCGCCCTACTTTGCAGGGCTTCATCAGGGCTAAAAAGATACAAAATGATACAATGATAGGAATAAAAATAAAAAGATAAGATACTATGAAAAGAATAAAAAACAAGTAACAAAGGCAAGAGTAAAAGTTTCATATAAAAATACGTAGATATAAAGCTAAAAAAGTACAGGAGATGTATATAAAACAAAAACAATACGGGGGGGAAAAAAAAAGGATATAAATAGTTGTATACTATTTTTGTTTCACTTTTGACCGCAACCCTGACCATCTTCTTATGTATCAATTTATACGGTCAACTATATATACGTATATACGTATGTTAATATTAAGAATCCCAAACCTTATAGGATTTTAGAAAATGAATGTTTAAAGGAAAATAATACTTAACTTGAGATAACTCATCGGTCAATATCTCCAGGGTATGAAAGCGTTAACTCGAAGCTATCCGTCTCCACAGAACCATGAATGCCACATCAGTCTGCTTTAAACCGGACTGAAGGCCCTTAAAGTGGATGGAGTTAGAGAATAAACAAAGACACATCCAACAAATTGGAAAACATTAACCCAAGATAAACAGTCTGCTTAATAGAATTGGTTCTAACTGTTAACTACGATCGACTCATAAATCCTTATTCTGTTCTGATAAAACTCGGATGCAGATAAATTCGATTAACGGTTCAAAGCCGCATATTCAGGAGTAATTTTTATTTCTAAATTAAATCGATTAGCCTCAATTTTTACTATCAGGATTTTAAGTTTGTTGCATTCTTCATGCCGTTTTTTAATTTCATAGGCTTTTTAAATATTGCTCGATTAAAATATCTTAAAGTCTCCTCTTCCAGTTTTAAGCAAATATTTTAAAAGTGATATAGGACCAACGCTCCCTGGGGGTCTTTAGTGGGGCGGGTCCGGCGGGGAAGGAATTCTTAAGTTATCATAAGGACCATATCGTATAATAATATATTGCTTCTTATTATAATAAATATATCTTAGTTGGTTCAATATTTTCTTTTCCTTTCTTTAGCCTTTCGTCACATTCAGTGCCAGCGTTTTCTAGGTTTTTATTTTTATTAATTTTGTGTCGCTTTTGATCTACATTTTTTTTTTTTTTTTAATACTGGATTCCACTACAATGTTTTGAGGACAACTCATATTTTCTCCTTAGCTAGGATAATTATTATATCTAAGGCATGTATTATGCTGCTTGGTGACGTTTGTCACTTGCAACCAAGACTTGTACTAATGCTTAGTAAACAAAGAAAGCAACAATCGTAGGTACCACACCCTCATGTCTTTTTTCAGCTATTAAATTCAATTTATACAAAAAGAAACGAAATAAAGATAGGCGAAACGAAAGGAAACGCACAAATATTCATCTGTTGACAGATTTAAAACAATGCTGTCTGAGCACAAAGGTGTGTATGCAGCACAAGAGCCCTTTGATTTGTGCACCAAACAACTAACGGGTCGGCCACAAATCCATGCCAATTTGTACCAGTCAATACAATTAACGTATCCCCACGATATGCATGCGCTAATTTGTGATTGTTTGGCAAATGCGTAGGGGCACCGGTATATTTGTACATCTATCTTAAGTTATGAACAAATATTTACTTTATTTAGTTGTACATCTGAAAAAAAAAAAGTTTTGATTTTATTTTGAAATGAACGTCTTCCGAAGATATTACCCTAAACAGGGGTTTCATTCCCTACTATCGTTTATCTAAATACTATCCCAAACCTAGCAGGGTTGTAAAAAGTAACAGTCTACGGTTCATTACATAAAATATATCAAATATTTATTTACTTCTTTTGATTTTTGTTCATAAAATAAAATTGTTGAAATAGTTACGTGTGCGATTTTTATAAATCCATATATGCTGTTGCGCCTTCAATGGTTATTAAAAACAGATCGCACCAGCGGTGTTAATTCATCTATAGGACAGCTAAATGAAATAATTGTTCAATAATAATATCTGTAAGATGCTAGTTAGTTTAACAATCAGTCCATTGTGCTAAGTTAGTTGTCAATGTGGGCAGTTGAACGAAAAAACAGTTGAAAAATAACCGAATATTAACCGGTAATGCTATCTGAAATGGAAATCTTATCTCTCAAGTCATTAAGTTTAACTATACTTCTCTGTTCTATCCCTAGCTTTTTTTTTAGATCCATACAATGATGCAACATTATTAAATGATTTTCGTATCTAAATTATTTCTTTAAAACTGAATATTCTTGTAGCGTATACTTTCAATTTCGATAACAGTCAAAGGAACAAAATTTCGATAAATAATAGATTATTATATTAATTCATATTGTTAAAGACGGCAAAAGATGTATAAAACTATGGATTTCTCCTGAGGCAGAACGTTTGTTTTTTCACAAATACATTATTGCTTTTTACATTTTATTTAACGTTTTCTATTGAATGTTCCGTGGACTGTGATTAATTTTTGGTTATATAACTCTGACGGCTTGGCACAGTCTTATAAGTTACTACAGTAGAGAAAAGAACTCCTGTCTTCGGTGTACTATCTTTGGAACACGCCCATTTCAAAATAAAACCAAAAGTTTAGTTTTTCAAATGTGCTATTATTCGAGCAAAGCAGATATATTTATAATTTTTTTTTAAATTTATTTATCTTGTGAATAAAGACAACTGAACTGAGTCAACGTTTGGCAACTGTATTTACTATGAAAACAATTAAGTTGTGTAACATCGCCGTTTTCCAATGTCAGGCGTTTTTTAAATATTGCTCGATTCAACTATCCTAACTCTCCTTTTTCCATTTCAAGTAAATATTTCGTAAGCTATATAGGACTGCCGTTCCCTTGGGATCTTAGTGGGCGGGTCTGGCCCGGAAGGAGGATCACCTTTTTCTGTGTTATGATCTTTTCTTGTGAGATTGTGATATGTGGTACATCGACCAACCTACTCGCTATAATTGTCTGTTTGAAAAGTCAGATAATTGAGGCTATCACGGAGGGATTTCATGGCGTTTTCAGGCACTTTTCAGATAGTGCTCAATTTGTGGTTCTAGTGGTTTAATGCTAATTTAAAACTATATTGATGATCATTTGGAGTAGGGGTGGGTAACTCAGGGATAAGACACTTAACCACTGACTTCAAGGACCCAGGTTCGAATCCCGTTGTGGTTGATAATTATTTTCTATTTCACTATTTTATTGACTGATAATCCTCAAGATTATATAAATATATATGTCATTAACAGTCAAGAAAAAGGTTATCATTATATTAATAAAGGTTCAAAAACTGGAAGAGTCATAAATATTTTAAAGAGTTCAGTGAAAAAACCTTTCCGTGAAATTTTGTACTATTTAAAAAAAAAATCGCATTATCTGTATACAACGTTTCCGGGCCGTTTGCACCATAATTTTGCGTACTGCAATTAATAACTACCAAATTTCAATAACACAAACAGCATTAAAATAATTCAAAAAATAAATACTAATAAGTAGTTACTTATATTATTATTATTTAAAATATAATTTCATATGTCTGTACCTCGGAACCAGACGAAAGTCCAAATTACGATTTTCAGGTTAGTACATCTATGTAGAATTTCATTCTACATTAAGTCATAATAACTTTAGACCGTTGAAAAATCGTCTATTGTAATTTCTAAGAGTTTTAAGTACGTAACTCCTAACTATGATTTAACATTTTTTGTGCTTTCCTGAAAACTCGGCCTGAGATAACATACGTTCTGGTTCCGAGGTACAGATATAACCTGTTATATCCTGATGTAACAACTGATTTCCTTATTATACATTTAAAATACAATATCTGTTGTCATCTTTATTAAAATACACATAACTTGTTTAAAATAGAGAAGAAGAATTTTCTTAAAGTTCATTATTTCTTTTTAAGGTTAATCTTATAATGCTCATAACTGGTAAATTACCTTCATGCTTTTATTTACTACCTTTGTTTGTTAAAAGATGAAATTTCTATTTAGTTCTGTGGTTAAACCTATGACATTTCTTCATTCCAAAATTACTATTATGTAACATAATATTGATTATATTGTTTGCTATTTTACTTCAACTCATTAAAAAAAAGTTGTTTATATATTTATATGATTATTTCTGTCGTCCAAATCGTATTTATGATTGGAGAAGTTTGTCGGGGGGTGCGGTCAGCAAAGAACAACATAAATAAACAAAACTTAATCTACGGTCAACTATCTACACCTCATTATAAATCGTATTTATAATTATACTTATCGCCTAGATCGGAACGATATATTCTACTATTTTATTGATCCTCGTATCGTCAATAAAGTGATGAAATGTATTGTGGATCGAGTCCAATAAAGTGTTGGAATTTATTTTTCTTATCTGAGCAGTGAGCTGTGCTGAATTATTCCTTTTCGTCATTGCATGATTGTGGAAGAAATTGAAGAGGAAATTGTAACTCTGAGACCTTGAGAACTTCGTAATTATATTAATGATAGATCATTGTAGCCGCAATAACAATACTAATAAATATTATAGCAAGGATACTCTAGTAATTAATATTAAATTTTACGACTTTATATATCTTTTATTTTTTCTCACTATAAGTGATTGATATACTATAGTAATAACACTCCTTAGTGATATGGGTACTAACTCGTACTTTTTATGCCCCACTATAAAATCGAAAAATATAATAATTATTTCTATAGGGATAAGATTAAGAGGACCAGGAACGAAGCGAAATTAATTGTTGTGGGCCGTAAAAATATTTTTGAATTCTCTTAGAATCATATTGGTGTTGTAGACATCAAAATTGCAAATTTGCTTAAGCCAGTGCAAGTGTTAAAATTGTTTCTCAATAGTTCGGATTGCCATATCTTACTTCCATATTGCCTTATTATCTATTATTTCTGTATTATATATAACATAATACTAAATCTAGTAAGGCATATTATACAAAAATATATCAGTATTATATTAATTATAATAGTACGCAATACAATCAAAATATATATTTTACTGAAATCCTAAAGAAATTCAGAAAATTGCCGAAATAACTTGTTTAACATCGAGATAGTACTGCCACCAAAACATAAAGCAAATTGGACTGGATGAGACGAAAAACAATTTATTAATCCTGAAGTAAAAAAATCCTCAAAAAATTCTAGAGCCTAAGTAGTTTTATTTCAAATGCCCAAGATGCTCAGGCATATTTTATATTTTTAGAGTTGATCGAAGGAAGATGAGAAGGCGGTGACACTAGTATAAGTCACGATTATAAATTTTCTACAAAATTTATTATTTATTATTATTAGAACAAATATATATTTAAGATAGTCTTTGCACTATAATTAAATGATTCAAAATAGGATTATTATATGTAATTAATAGATACATTTTAAAATAAGAAAAAGTATAAATGAATATACGAGGAATACTTATTTTATAATTTTCTTATAAAGTTTATTTTAAAATACTTTATGATTTTTTTTTTCCAGATATTTTCCTTCATGTTTTTTTATTAAAATTTTATTTTTCTGTTCCCAGGTAAGAGATGGATGACGATAGCTGTCTTACTCATTAGGTATTTTTGTTATCTTTATATTAAATAGTGTTTAAGTTTTATTTATTCTTCTTAACATTTTCGTATTTTATTATTTTTTTTTTTTATCTTTATTGGAATTTATAACTGTACATAATTGTACATTTAGTAAATTTGATGTATGTTATTATGGAATGATACAGGAGTGTAGAGAAAGTACATTGGTAGCACTCTAATAATAATATTAAATTAAAATCAAGTCCCATCAACCAATCTAAGATGTTTAGATCATTAATCAAATTTTTAAGATGTATTTTGTGTACAATCGCATTTGTTAAATAATAGTATTTGATTAGAATTAAAAAAATTGTCTTCTTTTTTTAAAAAAAAACACGTGTAATAAAAATGGACAGATAGGCATAATTAACAGGAGTTCAAAACTGACTAGATTTCATATAGATTTTTTCTAAATCCGTGCGATCGGGAAAGATCGTATGATTTCGCATGATTTACCTGAAAGATGGCAACATGTATAGATCAAAATGGGTCATATATAATTGATTAGAAATATTTACACGAATCTGAAGTTTTTATTGAAATCGCCAGTATAAAACGTAACAACTTACAACTTTACAACCCAGTATATATTCCAAGTGAAAGTAAAAAAATAATAAAACGTATAACTTAAGAAATGATTATTATCTTTTGACATTTTCAAGCTCTTATACATTTACAAAGATTTAGTTCTCTCAGCCAAGGATAACAAAATTTAATTTGAATATATTTTTTTTAATCTTTTTAAAAAAAATTTTAGGTGTCTAATTATGAAGTTCATGTAGCTTTGACCGAAAGGTCCTTTTAATTTTAGTTAATATCTCGAAAACAGATCAACTATGTGAATGTACACAAATTAAAGATAGTAAAATTTTCTGTAAATAAAAATATATGGAATTTTCCCTTCATCGCTAACGATGGCTGGAAACCTATCTTTTCTTCCCCGCGTTTTACGTTTTGAACATTAACGAACAAATTTGGCTTCGTTTATGTCTGTATGTTGGTCCGTAGGTAATTGTGTTCTAGCACAATTGTAGTAACCATTATTTGATTTTGATGAAACATTGAGGGATTGTTCTCATTTGGATTTAATCACCTGCCCACTGCTTTCGCTTATGCATGTGTAAACTTAATTTATTTTTATACCTTACAACAGTTCGCCCGATATGGCCCAAATTCGGAAGAAAATTGAGAATCAGTGTTAAATGGGTTCCATATACTTTCATGGTATTAATAAGGGAATATGCATCAATTTAAGTCCCGTACCTATACGAAAAACCTTCTTCTGGATACACTTGTATTTATGTCATTTACTAGTTATAGATCATATTAAGCTGATTCCCTTCTCCCCCTGAAACTAAGTTTATAATAATTTCGAAAGACTAGGTATATACTTATAGAACTTTAGATGTTTCTCTTATTAGTAAAACATCTTTAATAAGTGACAAATAATGCGAATTAAAATTTTTTCTTTGTTTTGAATCAAAGTTTTTTCTTTGTAAACTCTAATTTTAAAATAAACAAAAATGTAACGTATATTCATAGACCACTACTAGCTAGAACTCTGATTTGTTACGAGTTTGAACTTCCCGAATTATTGGATTTCGTTCGTGGTGAAACCTTCAGTTGACTGTCCCTACAATATTGGATTATGCGTTTCACATTCCTGGTTGGTCCGTATATTCACCTTTGGAACCAGTTAGTAACTTCTTTAAAAACTACGTTTGGTTTCGGATTGTCATTCATCAGTTTAAATATTCTTTTATTTTGGAACAGTTTATATTATTGTAAAAAAAAAAAAAATTCCTTCCTTAATTCCTGATGAGTTTTTTATTTTCGGTCATAATATTTAAGTAGATTTGCTATCAATAATGATGATACAAATTTTCAAATATCAATTTTTGTACTTTTTTCAAAAATATACTTTTTCAAGGAAACTAAAACCTTAAATAATAATAGATTATGTTTAATATTATAGTCAACTATGTCAATTTTGAGGCTAAAGATATGGAAAATTCCCTTAAAAGAATATGTAAGATATGGAATAATTAAAAAGTATCATATAAGTAGTGATGATTATCAATATGCAGTATGTTAATATAGTTACGAACAAGTTGCCCAAAACGTTGTTCATAAGATGAGATAAGAAGTAAGTTTTTTTTTTTCATTTTAGTACAAAATATTTTACATCCATAGCCTCAGATTAAATAATGAATATTTAAATTTTTTTTTATTCAAATTTAATTTTTGGCACAAGTAGGTTAATTTTAATTTCTTATAAGAGAATTTTATTTTTCTTATTAAGAAAGGCATCAATTGTTTTTTGTACAACTTTCATTTTTCTTTAAATTTTTTTTTTTAGTGGGGTACCCATTATTTTTTAAAAATAACTGTATAAATGTATTTTTGAGGAATGCACTTCGCTTATACAATATTCTTAGAATGCCTAGGTATTATATACAATGCCTAGGAAAAGTATTTAATAATTTTTATATTTCATAAATTGCCTAAAAATATTTTACAATGCCTAGGCACACTGTAGAATCCCGACTTTTCATACTTTATTGGTAACATGTTTATTTAAAAGTTAAATAAAAATATTAATTATAAACTATGAGAAAGCCTTACCGATCTATTTTGTTCGTATAGTTCTTTCTTTTCATTAAACCTTAGCCCATTGTAGAATGTTCATATACATTTTCAATTTGACTGATCCCAAAAAATAATTGTTTTCATCTACAATTATAGGTAACTATTTCTGTCGCTATTTATAAGTTTTCTATTAGTTAAAAAAAAATATTGTGGATAGATCGATTTCCGGTTATCAAAGATGTCTCTTCCACTTTGACTGAAGTAGAAAACATTTAGCCATAGAAACCAATTGGAAAATCAGTCCTTCCAGACGTAGTGAAAACGGGGACAGGCATAAAGTACGCCAGCATGTAACGAAAGGAAAAAGGATTTCACAAACGAGATAGCTGGCTTTCACTGGAGACGATACGGGTTGATCTATTAGTACGGCCGATTCGTCCCTCCAAAGAGGATTGTGTATGCTCTCTCTAATGTTACGGACAAACAACAACATTTTTTTCTATTAATAATATCCGGAATCTAAGACTTCCACCTCATCAATGTCGTTCAGTTGAGAAATGAGGAAATTTCCTTGTGAAGAGATAAGAAATATTTCTCTGAGGAAAAGATCGCGGAGGTGCAACAATTTTTTTCTCCCAAAAGTATTTCTTATCTCTTTATAAGGAAATTTCCTCATTTTTTTATTAAACAACATTGAAGAGGTCAAAGATTAAAGAAATGGTAACACTAATAAATGATACTTTTTTCTGGGATAAATTAAAGGCTTTCAGTATGGTTAAAACAAAAATGGGATAGCAACAATTAGATAGTGAACAAAAAATGAAAACAAAGTAACAATATAAAGAATGATTCTACAAGAAAATGAATATAATATTGCAAAGATAAGATATTAAAAAAAATTAACAAACATTAAAAAAATTAGAAGAGTAAAAAACAATTCACAATCAAGCGCTACTCTATGTAAAAAACGAAGTTAAATATTTTTTTAGTACAGTGAGAAACATGAACAATAAACAATAAATTCTGCATGAAGTAGTATTTTTATTTTATTTTTTAAAGGTTCGAAAACATAACCGTTAGTCTTGACTATAATTTTTTAGAGTGACTCTGTAACCATTGGCAAGTCCCACAATATAATTAATTAACCAAATCCCGGTTCGAATCCGGTTGTGAGACAATTATTTATTCTGTTATTGTCATGAGTTAATCCTGTGGGTTCAGGAACCCTCCGAAGTCTATCCAGCATCATGTAGTGGGCACCATTAATTGGGGCAAAATATTGCGGTCGAGCGAGATTCTTACCAAATCACCCCCTTGCACAACCGTTGGGCTAGTATCAGTACTTCCTTACAAAGTACTGAACCCCTTTGACCTGACCCTTCACGGGTTGTAGTGGTACAGATTTATTTTTTATATATTATTATATTGAGGTCTCGAGAAACATTTGGAGCAAAACTAAGAAGATAAGGATTTTTTATTTACTTTTATCTAAAAAAAATCTCGTATTCAATCCTTTCAATCCAAAATGCTTCGTAAATAATAGTACTTTAATTTAAAGACTGAAAAGACAGTAAACTTCGTCGATTTCCACTATTACACTATTACTATTACTCTTCTCTCAGTCCACTGGTGTTCCTCAAGGGAATATCCTCGGTCCTATCCTCTACAGTCTATACAGCTCACATCCCAACACTGTCCTCACACCGATGGCGAATTTGTGCTTGCAGTCAATAATTATACTTTTCAAGACTGAAAAGACAGGAAACTGCGTCGATTTCTACTATTACAGCACTTATAGACAAACAGTCTAAACCTCCAATGTATTATAAAAGACTGGTCTAGATGACAATTATAAGGCCTATCTGGACGTACGGAGTTGAGTATTGGGGCTCCAGTAATCCTTCGAATTCCTCTTCGAATATCCAATCCTTTCAATCCAAAATGATTCGTAAAATCCTCAATGCTCCTTAATTTGTCAAACAAAATCATCCATTAAGACCTGGATGTACCCTATCTACTCGATCTAGACCGAACCAGATATAAATCCTTCCATTATAAACTGCTTAACCACCCAAACCCACTAGTTTCTAACTTTGCTTCCTCTTCCATTCCTGACTATCCTCCGAGACGGCCTAAAAGAAGATGGCCTCAAGGGATTCTAATGTAAAATTGTTATTAGAGTGCTACCAATGGGTAGTTTCTGTACATGCCTGTATCACATACCATTATAATCTTACATCAAATTTACTAGATGTATTTTTATGCGAATACAGTTGTAAATGTTATTGAATATATATATTTAGTAATAATATATTCCTGAAAATTGCTCATTATTTTAGAGTCACCTACGACTCATAATAACTGAAATTTCGAAAACTTTTTCAACCGTTTACTACGCTACCTCGTAGTTAGGAATCTACAAGCTTTGAAATTGTTATAATGCAATGAATCGTAGTTATACACAATATTTTTATACAAAGGAGACTAGACGATCAATCATTTGTAATTTCCCGTTTGATATGGGGAGTGCACCCTTCGACCTTGGTACCGTTATGTAAACTAATTGCTAACACTTAGCTGGCCCATTGTGATCCTTGCCCCCACTTCATATCACAGGTGTACGTCACACCATCGCTCTCTGCACTTTATTCCTTTTTATTAATTAAATTGCCTCGGAGAGAATATCCCGATAGGGGTTATCAGTATGAGAGTATAATTAATCAGAGCGCTTATCAATCAATATGATATGGCTAATATCTGAATGAATGTTTGCTGGTCGATAGGGTTGAATATATATTCATGAATTGTTCCTCCATTATCTACGAAATCCCTTTCGAAGTAAATATTGGTTTGACACGTTCCATCGTCTGTAAAAGTAAGGAGGCACTAAGTATGGATAATGTGGGTTAAGGTGAGCTTTGTGTGAACTAAAATATTTAAAATGAAGTATTTTAAGGGATCTCTGTTTATAGTTATAGGATGTTATGTTTTATAGGATCTCTGATGAAAACCTACAACGTATGTTGAAACGTCGTCAGAAAATAAATAAATAAAGATTTTATTTTGCTATTTAGGTATTCCTTCTTGACTACAGTCCTTCATATTAATTTTATATATATTTATCTTTATTGAAATTTACAACTGTACATAATGTTATAATGGAGTGACACATGGTTGTAGAGAAACTACCCATTGGCAGCAATCTAATTATGTTAACTTACTGCCAATTATCCATATACATATATACATTTTAATGTTTGACTTCGAAAGGTTATTAAAACTTTTTAGGGAAGGAGATTTAAAACTTTTTATTAAATGCGTTATATAATTGCTCTCTAAAGAGTAACCATAAAAATAATTATTTTAACTTCACAGTAAAAAAAAAAACGGTAATTCCAACTACCGGCACATTGGCATATGGATTATTGTATATATTAGACCTAAAGAAAAATTGATGCTATCCTGAAAGTAGAGGAAATGATCTGGAAACGTCGAAGAAAAATAGATAAAAAGAATTTCACAACTATTAATATATTATAGCAAGATAGTACCCAGGATCAAAGCTAGGGTAGCAAACCATAGTCAATCAGGTTGTGACATTTCAGCAAGGAGACGGAGATTGTAACCAAAATTTTATATAATTGTCTCAGTACTTTATAAGTTGTTACAACTATTATTTGATTAAGTTATTTTATTTTTTTTTTTAAATTACTTTTTATTAAATTAATTATTTGTTGTCACCTCTCTGGGGGGGGGGGCGCTGTCCCCATGAAAATAATCTGGGAAGCGGTCAATAAAGGTACAAAATTAAGAATTTTTTCTTTGTAGAATGTACAAAAAAAAGAAAAAATCTATTTAATGTTACCCACGTTTCGCCCCACTTTGCAGGGCTAAATAAACACAAGATATGAACAATGTAACAAGTGACAAGAAAAATTAGAACACATATACAAAGAAAATAAGACGTTATACAACCAAAAATATTTTTATTATGTACTTATTATTAATCAGTTTCCTACTCTTCTATGTTTATATTTCCTTAACTTAAGTTGTATCTTTTTTTTTTTCTATAAAAATTATTATTTTTTGTAATTTCTCACTTTCTTTGTATATGTATTCTAATTTTTCTTTTGACTACTTGTTTCTTTTTTCATTTAGCCGTGCAAAGTGGGGCGAAACGTTGGTTATCATTAATTTTATTATTTTGCTCTTTTGTTCCTTTATAGGGGTTTAATAAAGGTACTAACCCGTCCTATCTTTCTACTATCAACTATTTTCTTCCAATATTAATGTATTAAGTAAAAAATCTTTCATAAAAGATTTGAATTAGTTGAAAAAACGTATTTTTGGAACTAATATAACGAAAAGTATTTAAGATATGAAAGGAATATGGTCCGGGTGCGGTCAAGAAAAACTCAAATAGTAGAAATATACTAATTTAATTAAATTAAATTAAATTAGTATATTTCTACTATTTGAGTTTTTCTTGACCGCACCCGGACCATATTCCTTTCATCTTCACACACGGTCAATCAATAATCTTCCAGTATTTAAGATATGAATTGTTCGAATCAATATAAATAATAATAATAATATAAACATATTAAATTTTAAATAAGGGTGGAAAAATAAAAAGAACAAATAAAAATAAAAAAAGAATCAAACAACAGAGACAATGATTTTCCTTTTAATTTAAAGCTGATTTGAAAAGGAATTATTTAAATTAGAGCATGTTTTGTTTCAACATGATATAAATTACGCTCTTCATATTTGTATGATAATATAAAAAGAGATATACTCCAAATGTTTTTTAAATATATAAATAAAAATTATCAGTTATATAGTTTATATTATATTTCTAAAAGTTAACCAGGAGTGAAGTTAACTAAAGACCTCTTATTAGAGTAAAACGGTTGAATTGGACCCAAGGGACAGCTCATGCTGCATCCATAACAATTAGCTATTTTGGATTCCCATGGCGTTCCGTATTTGGCCCATCCCAATCAACGCTAGACCACATGGGAAAGGCGAAGATACTCCCTTCGTTTTCACTATGTGGCGATGAGAGGCATTGGAAAGTAACGTACAGGCAATTAACCAGCCTTAGATAATGGGCTTCATAAAACAATAGGTGATTAAGTAACAAATTAGTAATTCATAATCGGAATATAAATCGATAGTTCATAAAGTGTTCTCGTGAATCATTATTCTACTGCGTTGAGAACAGTATAGAAGTAACTAAACTTAACCAAGTTATTAATGACACTTCTTAAAATTCTAGAGTCATAAATCTGTTAAAAAGTGTTTAAAAGGTGAAACCCATCTTCACACTAGGGCACCATTACTCATCTTACCTTTAAACCAGATACTTATAGCGAGTATATTGGACGAGACACATGACAAATTCTCTCAAGAGGAGATTATAACATCAAAAATCATAAAAGGAAAACGGCCAACCAACTCTGTTAAATCTCGATTTAGCAACAGTCTTATCTCACTTTTAAAACATTCGTTGAAAACTGGAAGAGCAGACTTTAAGCTTAGAAAATAGTTAAATCTAGCAACATTGGAAAAGTGGCTAAATTGGAAAAAGGCGTGAAGCCCGCCCCCTCCATTTATTTGTTTATTTGAAACGGACAGAGAAAAAATTAAAGAAAATAAAAAAAAATTAAAAAAAAAAAAATTAAATCTCGCAACGTTGAAACCATGGCTAAAATTATAAATCGGCAAATTTCTCTCCGTTTAATGTACGAAGGTAAGTCAATTATTATCCGCAATATAGTTATAAAATTTTATTGTAATCAAATTGGAAACTTACAAGTACATCATTTTGCGGAATAGTCCCCTTGCTTTTCAACGCTCTTGGTCCAATTGTACATGCTTCATGATGCCCTCATAAAAAAAGGTTTTTGTTGAGCTGCAACCCAAGAATGCACCGCTCGCTTCTTTCATTGATTCGTCCGAGGTAAATCGACGGTGCCTTAATGCCTCTTTAAGTGGGCCTTTATTGTTTATGCAATTGGCCTCATCAAACTTTATGAAACCCAAGTCTGTTGTGGATGGTTTCTTTGTTAGAACCAGGACTAATTTGCAGACGATGTGCCACTTCGTCAATAGTCACTCGTTTGTTCATGTGAACGCTCAATGTTTTCTTCATTTGTGGCGGTAAAAGGTCGTCCGGCGCCTCCATCAGGCCAAATTTCTTACCTCGGGGCTTCTGTCAAATGATTTAAGTCATTTGACAGAAGCCCCGAGGTAAGAAATTTCGAGATTGAAAAATAACAAGCATTTTCCGCATTTAATCGTGGCAACGCCGCCTGTCTACCAAAGGTTGCCAGTTCGACCCCGGCCCCATCCGGGATTTTCACAAGCATAAAATTATACAAAACTGACTCGCAGTCTCCCCCCGGGCATTCGTGAAGCCCGTTAGCCAATGGGAGGCACTCACATTAAAATAGGCGTGAGAGTGACGAACCCACTCTACGAAAAACTACTTCAAGAAACGCGCGATATATATTCTTAATGCATCATGCGAGGACTCAGACCTACATGGTCTGTCGCCCATATAATAATAATAATAATAATCTCGATTTTATTTCTTCATCAATATAGTTTTTTCTAGTTACCACAGAGCCTAAATACTTCAACCTATCTACCTGTTCAGAAGTATTTCCACCTATATCGATATCATCGAAATTTCTCCCGTTTCTACTGCTAACCATATATTTCGTTTTACCCGTATTTATTTCAAGACCTAGTCCTGTGAGATAAAAATACTTTTCAATCGATTATAATCAAAGTCTTAACTGAATTTTTAAAAGGTTTTTATTTGAATGACTTTCGATCTTCAAAAACCCGGAGAACGAAACACCAAACCATGATTATATCATTCTCATTAAGTTAAATTATTATTGTGATAATGCAATAATTATTACAGATATCACTTGAGTGAGACAGAGGACACGGGACGAGCCTGAAGGTCGAATCGAGACACGGTCAATTTGATGCTCAATTTATTTACCCGGGGACTAATAAGTTGACTGTCCTGACCGCATTCCTCCGTCTCTTGTGCCACAGGCGAGTGCCGTACCCAAAACCTATTGCATTCCGTTATAAAACAACGTAGTAAAACAATTAATGACACAAAAATCCGATTAAATAAATTTAAAAAGAGACATATTTAATGTATAATTTTTGAAATATAATAACTGAGGATTTTATTTTTAATAAATTCATTTCTGAACGTTTATCTGACAAATTAAAATTATTTGTTCAAGCTACGCCCACAATAATTTTTAAATAATAACTTTTGGAAAGTATTTACATACTCTAAAGTACTTTAGAGAAAACCATTTTTGAAAATTTACCTTTTAACTTACGGTGGAACTACTTCAGTAACGATAAGGCCTGGTAAATCGAAAATATTAAATTTAACATTGATATACTGAGTTATAAATAAAATGTGTAAAATCGATTATATATCGTGGCACTTAGGTCGATTATAACAAAAAGGTTGCTGTAACATCCTGGGTATACATCTGCCAAGAAAATGTAATTTCAGTTTTGAACGACTTATCCATTTTTAGCTAGGGTGTTTACACACGTACAGACCGAGATTTGTTCATTTGGGCTCGAGGATCTCAAAACGTCTTTTTCGTGTCGGTTTCGAAAAAATTCGGAATTTTTCACAATCACAATACTTCCTCATACTATGTATTCTATATACAGCTGAGTGAAAGAAATATATGAGGGCAAGTCAATATTTATTCGCAATTTAGTTATATTTTTGTTTATGTTCGTAGCACTGTCGTTTTGCGTTAATGACACATGCTTTATTTATTTGTTGTTATGTCTATGCAAGTTTCAAGCTGCTAGGTTAGTTTGGTTATCGCTGTTGTGCTGTTTATCATGGTAGCACAGCTTTCTATTTGCACCAAAAAAGAGCAACGTACAATGATCCGCTTTTGTGGCCGGAATGCGAATCAGAGACCGAAATCCAGCGAAGACTTTCGGCACAGTACGGGAACAGTGTTGCCACAACGGAGTGTTACGAATGGATTGATAAATTCAAAAATGATCGCGCGATGGAGGCGCCGGACGACCGTTTACCGCCACAAATGAAGAAAACATTGAGCGTTCACATGAACAAACGAGTGACTATTGACAAATGACTTAAATGTTGGAAAGAAATGCTGTATATAGCTATGCTCTTCAAATACATGGGTTGCTATAATACACAGCATACCAATCAACCAGATATAGATAGCAATATGAAAAGAAAAAAGACAAAATTGTTTAATAAAGGTTAATAATTTAATTAAGGTTTTTTAAAATAAAGTATTACGAAAATATTCGGACCATAAAAGTATGAGTACGGGAGAATTTACGCTGAATTGGGGGTACTGCATTTGGTAAATATAATCTAGATCATAACAAGTTGTGGGAATAGTAACGAACGGATCCCTAAAAAAATAATAAACACTAAACCGACAGGTAATCGTCCGAGGGGTTGACCAAAACGTAAATGGTAGGATTGCGTAAACACTGATTTAATAGATTTGGATTTGGAGGGGCATCACTGAAGAGATATATGAAGAGAACGATTAATGCTATCGGTGTATATAACCTTTCGGTTCTCTAAGCCTTTAGTATTATTGATCTCACACAGTTGTTCTTTTCGGTTCTCCTTCAACCCTGAATTCATATGTATTATAAAAAATATTTTTTTGCCGAAGTTGGGTTTTCTCCGTCAGTGTCTAAGAATTAATAAAATCTATTTTTATCTCGAATTCTCCCTCTTATTTGGCTAGTTTTGGATTTTTTCCCATTCGGAGAGAGCTCGAAGTTATTACGCTAACATACACAAACGAAAATAGATGAATGTTCAAATATTTTTTTTTTTAGACCGAGCTAACCTTGAAGCTTTTATAACAACTAAATATCTACGATTTTTCAAAACCTTCACTCCGATTGCTTTAAGAATCCGCGGTTTGTAAATTTGAGGTTAATGAGGTCTTGATGAGGTAATCCAGGAAACTATTAGTGATGACTAGGGATGGGATTGTTATGTTTGCCTATGGTTTTTTATTTAACTTCTATATTCTATGTATGCATTTTATGATCTTTTCGTGATATTTCGAATAGTTTTAAACCAATTTTATTGTACGAATTTCACTGTTTTACATTTTTTTTTAAAATTTATGTAATTATATAAGTACATATTTTAGTCCAGATTTCCTGCTTTATTCTACATATTTCTAAATATTTCACTTTTTTTCTTCTAATCACCTTTTTTTTTTCAATAAGAAAATATATGTATCAATTTATAGATAAAAAGCTCACCACAGATTATTCTCAATTAGTTTTCAGAAAGCCTAAAATAAACATGTGAACTGTAACAATTTTATTGGTTCCCTTTTGGATTGATTTGAAACAGTTGTAGACGTCATCTTAACTATAGCGACGCCGGTTCGATTCTGGCGTGGCCTGGTTGATTTTCATATTCAGAATAGGTTGGTAACCTGTAGATAACTAGGAAAACATCACCTTCGCTGTGGATTGCCTAAAAAAAAAAAAAAAAGTTTCGCTCATTTTTAAAAAATGTTTTTAGAAAAATGCATTATCAATTTTAATATTTGTTTAATAAACTTGAAAAATGGAATATATATGCCGTTTCTGTGTCATGAATTAAAATAACTAGCTTTCTTTAAAAAATATAAGGGTTTCATATCTAACATAACAAAAATATCTTCTAAGTGTCTATTGTGACTGGCGAGGCGAACTTAGCCGACCCCTGAACCAATGAAAATGTTTTTCACATTTGATTCTGATACGTTAGGATTATATAGCGGAAAGAATCTTCCGTAGTTGAGGATGAAGTCTGTCAAAATATTATCTATTGTTTGTTTTTTTGGGTTTTAACTTCCTAATGTCCTCAAACTAGGGCAGGAAGGACGGCTTTTAGTACAAGTTACCAGAACCTGTTATGGCCAGCAAAGGAAGGTCGGAATTTATCGGGACACTGTTCATAATTTATAATTAAAAAAAAAAAGACCCCTGTTAGGTCAGAGAGACGGGATGTTATTGCACATCTCCATAAACATTATTAATGGATTGTTTAAATAAAATAAATTGTATCCATTTAAGGTCTCAAACAGTCTTTATTAATATTTTAAGTATCCAACGTTTCGGCCATCCTCAAGAACAATCTAACAATTTTAATTAACAAACTATTAATTAACACCTCACATCCAACTATTAAACGTTTTTGCAAACCATGCTCAGGTCTAATAATGTTTGTCAAGTTAACCTATTTTTTCACTTTATCTACTATCTTTTTAATTTTAAAATTTTAAGTGAAGTTGTCATATTTTCTTAGTCGGTTAGTTCTGTCTATCTTATTTCTTTTGTTTTTAGTTCATCCTACAATTTTTTTTTTTTGTATTATTTTCATTGAATTTTTTTACATCTTATATTCCTACCATAGGTTACATTATATTAGATACTCCTAATCTGTTAAAATATTTTTGTTTTTTTTATGTGATCACCAGTTTGGATTCTGAACATCTTAATCCACTGTCCAGCAATATCAGCGTGTGGGTGGACGTTGTCTTGTCTTCTGGAGCGCGGAATGTACTGCGCGGAAGTCTTTTTCGATGTAGAACAGGTTTTTGACTCCGTAAATTCCTACCTCCTATATTCTTTCTCATTATTCGTTCCTTTCTCACTGATAGATTATTCAAAGTGAACCACAATGGTTCATATTTATCCCTCTTCTCTCAGTCCACTGGTGTTCCTCAAGGTCCTATCCTCTACAGCCTATACAGCTCACATCCCAACACTGTCCTCACACCGTTGACGCATGTGTGCTCGCAGTCAATAATAATACTTAAATTTCAAGACTGAAAAGATAGGAAACTGCATCGATTTCTACTATTACAGCACTTATAGACAAACATTCTAAACTTCCAATGTATTATACAAGACTGGTCTACATGACAATTATAAGGCCTAACTGGACGTACGGAGTTGAGCTTTGGGGCTCCACTAAACCTTCGAATTCCTTTCGTATCCAATCCTTACAATCCAAAATCCTTCGTAAAATCCTCAATGCTCCTTACTTTGTCACAAATAAAATCATCCATAAAGACCTTAATGTTCTATATGTAACCAATCTAGCCCAAACCAGATATCGATTCTTCCGCTACAAACTCCCTAACCACCAAAATCCTCTAGTTTCTAACCTTGCTTCATCTTCTATTCTTGACAATCCTCCGAGGCGCCTGAAAAGGAGATGGCCTTGGGACCTTTTAGTGTAGAAATATTGTTAGAGTGGTACCAATGGATAGTTTCTCTACTTGCCTGTATCACTCCATTTTGATCTTCCATCAAATCTACTAGGTGCATTTTAATGTAAATAAAGTTGTAAATAGCAATAAAAAAAAATTATTTCTATTTATTTCAGCTCTGCAAACTAGTGCGAAACGTTGGTGCATAATAATTTTGTACTATTTGATTCCCGTTTTTGACCTCCAACTGGACCATCCTTTATTAATTACATTCGGTCTATTAACTATCTAATTTATTTTTTTATGTTTTTAGTTTTTTATGTGTCGGTATTTTAAGTTTGAATTGATTGCCTCTGACTAGAATGTGAATCGAATATAGATATTCTTCCAATGACAAGCAACTACGAATAGAACGTTCTCGACTCTGATGGATTATCGGAAATTTGGTGGCAATGATGATTAGATAGTATAGGGTATAGAATCCAAAGGGAAAGGATGGATATCTTTAGAAAATTTGATATGCAAAATAAGAAGCACTCTTTTTAAAGTCACTCGTGAAGGGTGGTTGAGGTTATACAAAAATAACGAGTTGACGATGTCAGGGGCGTGAGACGTGTCGGCCAGCCAAAAAATTCCTAGATTCGTAATTGATATGCCGTCAACTACTGTAACCATATGAAATAATTGCAATTAATCGCAACAATAATGCATAATAAATAATTGAAATTAAGATTAATTTAAAGCGACCATAATGCAAGAATATAAATAAAGATGTGAAAAGAAAATTAGTGGAAAAAGGAGTTCAAGGGGAAAATTCTACCCCGTCTTATTTCCCAAAATATTGCTCCTTTAGTTTCCATTTGTTCCGGTCCATAGAATTCCGCCCTTTCGGAGTAGCTTTTTAATTTTTTATTATTGTATACAATAACGGCTTGCTTCAAAGGATTTTTTTTTCTTACGTGTAACAAGGAAAATTGAAAAATAGATTGATTAGCAACTGCATTATTATTATTATTATTTTTTAAAATTTTAGTTTTTATGTAATTGTGGGGTATATAATTTATATATAGGTATTTATGGTAGCTAAATTGTAATTAAATTATATTAAATATATAGAGAAGACGATCGGTAGGATGGGGGGGGGGGTTGCGGCCAGCAAAAAATTCTTTATTCGTGCCGACGTTTCTACCTGATTTTTAGGTCTTCATCAAGGCTTTAAAACAAAAAAAGATAACTATCCCTATTCAGAGAAACTTAATATAAAGAAATAATAAATAAATTATCTCTTTTTAATTTTAAGTTTCTCTGATGGTTGTTATCCCTTTTTGTTTTATAGCCCTGATGAAGATCTGAAAATCAGGTTGAAACCTCGGCTCGAATAAATAGATTTTTGTTTATTTTTTTTTTTTTTGCTGACCGTCTCCCTCCCCCTCCCCCAAGCATCTTCTCTACTTATTTATCTACAGCTAAGTCGGCGAACTATGAAACTAATAGCTAAATTTTGTCTCTGATCTAAGTTCAACTATCTATACCTCATCACGTTTAAATATGATTATTTTTTTTTTTTTACTTGTGTATTATTTTTGTTAAATCACCAATTAATAATTAAAGCTGGATGTCATTTATTGGAGATTTATTACAATTTTCATAGCTATCCAAATATTTTAATAATTGAGATTTAAAATTAAATTATGGTCTGTAATATTAATTGAAGGTGCTTACGCTGCTGATTTTTAGCTCCAGTAACCAATGATTCATTATATCCAATTTTTCGGAAAAATGTTTTTATATTTTTAAAGAATTTATCTAATTTAAAAAAAAAAATGATAAATAAAAAGAGACAAGTGAAAAATCCTTTCAAAATACCTAAACGTATCAAGTTTTTAGTAAAGATTGTGATTTTAAAAATATACCCACAGGTTTTCCTCTCGTGAAAATTATGTTCAGATTGGTTTAATCTTAAATTTTTAGGTTTTTTTTTTTTTTTATATAATTTTCAAAAATCATTTTAGAAATTATATATTCCTAGTAAGCTCACGGCAGACTTATGCCATCATCGAAGACACCGCCTTCAGCGGACCCGGCAGCCTATCTTATAATGCCACACTGGCAATCCAAGATGCAATTCACCTGTATATATACACTTATTTCTATGTATATAATTAATTTATTGTTCTTATTTTCTAGGAGGTCAGGAAAAAAAAAAAAAAAAAAAAAAAAAATTAGAAATTATATAAATCTTAATGATTTAGGTTTATTTCATTGGATGAGTTGTGCAATTATCTGCTGAGGTGAAGTGAAGAAGTACTATAACATTGATATCTACTAGAACTTGTTAAATGTTATATAGTTGAATGTAACAATAATTTTTTTTTTTAAGTTTCTCCTTATTTTAAACTTGCAATGGAAATTTTTAACAATAGTAGGCAACAATAATTATCATTGTGATTTTATAAAGTACACTAAATAAGAAGAATAGATGATGTAACTCGAATTGTATTTAATGTAATTCAATTGTTGTTATGTGATTTGCCTTATGTGAAATTTGTTATTGTGAACTGTTAATATTCCTAATAATGAATGGGGTGATGACCTCGAAACGCTGTTATAAATTGAATGATTCTTTACTTCACCACATTAGATTATTTTTAAAACAATATGTTTCAAGTATGTAAAAATAGTGTACTTTATCTACTAGGTTTCGGTTTATGAAGTGCCTAAAAAAAAAAAAAAAAATAATGGCATAACATGGTGTAAACTTCCATTTTTGAAGGAAATGCTTTTTCGGAGTATTCGGAGTCCCCATAGAGTGGTAGGTAGTTTTATGAATATGGAGCACGGAATGTATAACGAACGAAACTTTAAGGTTTTTCTTTAATGAAGTAAACTTTATTTGGGTGTCTACTTAAAGTACTTCCACATGCACTTATTAAATACGTTTACTGTACCCATTGTAAGAATGAAATCATTTTCTGACCGAAAATAAGGTTCAATTTTTTTTTTCCTGAAATGAACGATTTTTTTTGTAATTTCTAGAACAACCGCCATTTTTTGTTCCCACACCCTACCATTGATAACAGAGTAGTCATTTTTAACTCTAAGATCTGTCTAGTTTTTATTTAAATAATCGGAAATTGGGTTAAAATAACTTAATTTTCTTCTCTTGGGCTCTTGAACTATATCTTCGAAAAATTATTATTATGATTTTCGCTCATGTTATTGTGATGTTTTATTTAAATAAAGAAAATAAATTAATTAAATTTAATATGGTTATATTATAATATACTTATTCCTGCAACATTATTAAATTATTCGCTTAACTAAATACGAACATTTTTACGATTAATTATAATTCTCTATTAATTTTTAGGAGATTTAGGATAATTAAATCTAGCAATATTTAAAAAGTAAAATTGAAAAAAACGACATGAAACACACGCCCTCGTGGTAGCTTTGCCCATTTTCCCTTAGAAACCCGTACAGTATTTTATTTTCCCTTACAGACCCGTAGCGAGTACTTTTTGTCGATGTACATGTCTCGATCTCACTAGAGAAGATCAAAACACAAAAATTATTAGAAGGCAGTCTTTCGGCCTCATTAAAACCCCGATTTAGCGACGTTCCGTTTTCGAAATATTTAATTAAAACGGTAAATTGAAACTGAAGATAGATAGATCGACCAATTTTTAAAAAGTGTATAGTAGACAGTGAGAGTTAATTTTACTAATCAAATATAAAGCAGTTGTGAACGCCCTGATTATTCGAAGGACGATAATCAAAAATGCAGAAGAGCGGATCGGACGCGATGCGTTCACCTTCCAGCATAGACCCCATCCTTCCTGACGTCAGGATCTGAAGGCTCCCCATTACAATAATTGCTAGGAGCGAAGGTTAATATTGGTGGCTCCCATACAAACGTCTCTCCCAGCTTAATGCTTCCATTGCTAAAGGATTTTTTTTTTTAATTTAATATTTAAAATTTGGTATTTGAAGTTTGGAATCCGGTGTGTATTAAGTTGACATTGAATATTAAACTCTTTCCAGAGCACTTATTAATTTCAATCCGATCGGTTGTTTCTGCAAAATCGATTTCTATTTTCTAAATCGATCTGCCTTTTGAAGTATAACATCTTTACCAAAGTTCATCAAGTCAAAGAAACAAAATAAATACGGGAGTAAATTTATTTCTTGCCGCGAAGATAAAATGGAAGTTGTGAAGGAGCAACGCTGGTTAATTCTATCAGGAATTTTTTTATATTGTAATAGGAGAGTAGGATGGTAGAGGAGTTATAATCCTAGCAGTGCCGGTTCGATTGGGTGACCTCCTGTTTTCTTATATGAAAGTATCAGATCCTATTACAATATAAAATATTTTCCTGCTATAATTGACTTTGGAAATGACTGTTCTATTCTAATTATTATTATGGAATTAATATTTTCTGTCTTAAGTTACAGATCTATCCACTACAGAGGGAACGCTTGATCGTTATTAATAAAATTTTATGTGATGTGATGGGGTAGAAAAAGTTACTAACCTTAACCTTGTTTACGTGATCAAGGCTGAAAGTAAGTTTTGATAGTAGATGATGCATAGATTCAAGAATGTTTTGGAGGGAAGGTCTGTCCTAATTTTCTCTAAACAAAATAATCTTTAAAATAACATCAATCTTAAGCCAATATAACTTGTGAATCAGAGGTCAAATTAATTCGATTTTCTGAATATATGAGTATAGTTAAATGGAGAAATATTTCCTTCTTTTAGCACTTTAAAACGGTATAACATTTAAAATCATCAGCGCAAAACGACAGTACTACCAACAGAAATATAACTAATTTGTGGATAGATATTGACTTACCTTCGTATATGTAGTATAGCATTTCTTGCTTCAACCACAAAGTATAAGTAAAGCAAAACGATATTATCTACGATTTATACCTATCTGGTTTATTTACATTTTGATTTATCAGAAGTTCTTGTTTCTTCTTTCTTGAAGAAAGATTGCTACAGTTTGTATTCAAAAATGTCTCCAAGAATTTACTCCTAGGTACAAATAGTTTTAAAAAGAATTTCATAATTAAAGCTCACACGTCATTAGGGAAAATCTACCTCCTCAGAGGCCAAGGAATCTGTGAAATAAGAGCGACCTCTAGGCAGAAATCTCGTCATCACTGGCTTTAGCCAGGTTGGCGCATTTTCAACAAATGGGTCAACTCCATCGGTGATTCACATTTCGTATTTACAGGTTACACGGCTAAGGTCTTTTGTTGTCAAGGCAGGAAGGAAAAACAATATAGGAACCAACTGTCAAAAAATTTAATTGTGTAAATATTTGTATGTATGTATATTTCTTTACTGAAAAAAACAAAAACAAAATAGACTATAATTAGAATCATTGGCAGCATATGTGATGTTTGAGTTTGTGTTTTAAAAATATTTAGTTCATTCATTGGGTTTAGTTTTAATTATGGAGGTGTAGTAATATATTTTTCTAATGAGTCAGTCTATGGGGAAATTCATAATGACCTGTCTTACCTGTTTTTTTTGTTTTTTTTTACTTTTTTTAAAATTATTTTAGGGGCAGTATTCATTGCAATTAAAATAATTGTTTTGTAAATACATTTGAGTTATTGTTCTCATTAATAAAAGAAGAAATCAAAAAAATTCAAAATAAATAAGGACCAATCTACAAATGCGTGCAGAAATAAATTAATAACAGTTTCCTTTTTAATTTACATTTTATTTAATACTTATTAATTATTTGTTTTCATTACCTAAATTAATTCGTTGCGACATACGTAAGGTCAAGATCCCTGAAGTTTGCTATTAATTTTAAATTAACAAAATTTTGTTCAATTTGACTAATTCTACAGGACAAAAAAAATGAAGTTTTTACTGATTGCAAGTTATGATATGATATATTGTTTAGAATTAATTTTTTTAATTAATAGATGCAATATTTATTAATTTTGAAATATTAGTGTTCTGAAGGAATGATTAATAGATTAGTGAAATGTTAACACGGTGAAGTTGTTATGGAATTATATTAGTATGAAAATGGAAACCATTTTTACTTAAGATTTTCTTTGATTCATAGGTAGTAGATATTAATTCTTTAATAATAGATAAAATAAATATTTCGCGGTTAATTTTTTGTTCATGAAAACAAAAAAAAAAAGAAATTGAAATATTCTTAAAAAAATCCCTGTAGTATACAAATCTGTGACAGTATCTTATTAAATCTATAAATTATACATATGAAATAAAATACTTAATTGTTATTTTTTAATTTAAATTAATGACATATCAACATTATTGTGAATTATTTATATAACTATTTATTTAAATACAATTTTAAATTTACCGATCAGTATTTAACATGTGACATGGTTCTGTGGCAAGAATAAACGTGGAGATATAATAGTTGCATATAGAATCAATATTATATTTATTTATAAAAATACAGAATATTTTGTATATCGTTAAATAGATAAACAGTAGCGTTGGATATTTATTTATATATTTTATTTTTGTTTTAAATGTGTGACTATTTTTCTTTGCCACAGAGCTGTTCTTATTTATCGATTTTAGTTTTAATTTATTTTTTTGCAGATAGCATGTACTTTAAAAATAGTTGTTTCTATTTAGTCGGAAATATTTTAAGTATCGTAATAGTAATAAATAAGACTTGAATAATTAAAAGAAAATTGGTTTAGTTTTTTATTCTATTTAAGATTGTACATAAAGTGTAAATTTGATTCGAACATATGGTGTGAATACATATTCGAACATCGTTACTTTGGTGAATCACTTTATAAATTGTTTATTTAAACAATCGAAAAAATCTTTTTATTTTTACAATAGTTAATACATCCTTAAAATTAAATGTTAGGTAGAGGGTAGATTCAAAGATAGATTTGTATAGGTCACGCAAATATTTCTAAAGCAATTAACTACAATACATAATTGAAACTATGCAATTAAAACAGAAATTCAAGAATTTAAAAATATTATAAATTTACAAATTATTTAAAAGTTTCGAAATACTTCCACTTATATCCTATTAAGCAAAATTTTCTCAATACACAATGAGGTAAAGAGTTATTTTTAATAAGCTTCGGAGAAATTGGGAATGTAATTACTTAATGTAAAAAAAAATCATAGATTTCAAGTAACTTGGACGTATTATTTATTTATTTTTTTTGGCCGAGCCAAAACCAGCTATACAATGGGTGATGCAATTGTTGATTATCTACAGTCAAGAGAATCTCATTTGTTTTCAATTAATTCACACATACCTAATTCTTCGCTAACACTTTTTGTTTTCATTTGATCGAAACCAAGAATGTTTAATTAGTTTTATTAAAAACATCCAAAGCTTCTTTCTGAAAATCGTACAAGTGAATTAATGTAAACAGTAGAACCTCGCTTGTTGGTTCTAACCAAGACCGAGTACATTGTCATTGAAGCAGTATAGCTGGTTAATCCGGAGTTTATGAAATGAAAAAAAAAACCATAAATTTTTAAACAATTATGGGAAAAGAAAAATCTTTAATAAATATATCTACAAACGTTCTAAGGTCTATTAACTCATCTTTCTAACTACAAAAATTGCATTATAATTCAACTCATATATTTGGTAAAAATTAAAATACCTGATATATGTATATATGATATCGATGATTTACTACAATAATAATAATAATAATTACTACAAAGAATACAATTAGGTATAAATTCTAAATCTTTTTAGTCAAAAAATTGTAATTTTCCTAATGGGGAGATATTGTAATTGTATTTTTTGTAAAGTTTGTGGAAATGTGCTTAGTACCATTTTGAAGTAAGCGATCGATATAGTTAAATTTATTAGACTGATTTTAAGAAAAACAATTTAATTTCTTACATGATTTAATTGAAGTCAACAAACTATCTTTAATAGGAGTTTTTATTTATTTATTTTCGTCTTACCGACGGTTGATCAGGAAAACTGGTTAAGCTGACTTCTGCTATATTTGAAATGTTGATGAATTATCCTGAAAAATTAATATAATTATTTCTTTAATATATTTAATTTTTTTTCTTGATATTTTAATTAATATTGTATAAACTTAGAACTTTCTTTATGAGTGGATAGATACAATTTTTTATCAGTTGCTTAGTGATTAATGTTCAAGTGGTTGATTACTTCACATTCGTTCAAGAGAAGTCTTTAATTTTAGACGATTGTTAATAACGTCATGGCTTTGAAGTAGTTGTAGTATGTAATGTAGTGAGGAATGCGAGTGACGTTTATTCTGCAATTATATTGTAATTAACTACGTTTCGAGGTTTATTTACATAATTAACAGTTTAAATAAAAAAAAAAATTATATTGTTATCTATAATTTATAGACAAATTACTAATGTAAATTATACTTGAATTTCAAGTTGTTTGAAAATAAGAATAAAATGAGATAAATTCTCTTTGTTTCCTTAAAAGGATGAATTAGAAAATATTTTAATTATAGGTTATAATTCATCATATAATTTATAGCTTTTAATTCTTTCAAGAGAACATCATTTTCTCATTGCATTCTTGTTTTTATACAGGCCGGAGTCAAAGTGCAATTTGCGAGACAAAGATATTTAGACTTAGGGGACCTTGAAACTTGTATTCCAGTCGAAAACTCGAATTTAATGTTTTACACGATCCCAATCTTTTTCCTAACTATATATTTCATATATAGCTAAGTGAAAGTAAAAAATTACATAACAATAAGTAATTTATAGGCTAATTACTAATGTAAATTGCACTTGGACTTCGGCCTGTATAAAAACATCCACAATAACGAACTCCTCTGTCAGGAATAATTTTTATTACTTATTAATATTCTCTGTTTCATTGATAAAAATAACCCTGAAATTATAAAACAATGAAAAAATCCATAGTTACTTCTCACAAACTAGCTGAATTCAGACTGCAAAAATACATTCTAACTTGACGCGACGATTAAAGGGACGTCTAATAATTTCATGGGGTCGGTATAGCTTCCTTGATATCTTCATCTTTTTGTTTGACTTTTTTTTTATTATTATTTGTTTGGGTGGAAATTACCCTTTTTTCTCTATATTCCTATCAGGTACATAATTAATTAGCTATATTTCAAGATTTATGGTATATACATATATATGCTTAAGTACCTAAGTCTACACTAATTCTCCAGCTTTCAGGTAAATCAGACGATTCGTTTTAGAAGTAGGTGTTCCACAAAAATACATTAGCACATGCGTAAGTGAAAGTAGTTGAAAATATTATACTAGACTATTTCAATACTAATCTTTAACTTTCCTCAAGTTTTTGACCAAATCGGATAGATAAACCTTTACGATATATTTATAAAATTAATAATAATCTTTATTTATTTAGTGCCTTAAATAAAAACTAAAAATGAATTATGAAACATCATATAATATAACTAAACTATTAAATTGAAGAAAAAAAACAAACAACATATTTAACATAATATGTAAAAATAAAAATAAAAGTATATACCATCTCATAAATCATAGGGTACTAACTTCTAAGCTCTCCTGGGGTCCACCCAGCCTCTTAAATTAGGAAAAAATCTGGCGGTTTCGACCAAATCACCTCCTTGCACTACCATTAGTCTAGTAACTGTACTTCCTTACAAAGAACTGAATTCCTGACCCTTCATGGGTTGTAGCGGGGTACAGATTTTAATTTAATATGTACAACATTTGTAAATGAAACATATGGGCCTTCCTGATTCAGTCTTTCATAATTTTTACATTTAATAATGTTTTAATTTTTTTATCCAATTAATTTGATTGATAAAATGGATTTGTCTTGCTGAGTCAAGAATTTTTTGATATTCCTTCTTTTTTAGAAAAAAAATATTCGATAAAGCTAACAAATAGTTTTTATGTACATACTGATTTAACGATTATTAATGATTAACTCTTGTTGCAATGTTGAAAAAAAAAATTTACACCATGCCGTGAAAGTTTAATTGGTTGTTACAATGTCCAAACCTTTTACAAAATAACTCTGCTGGGTCAGTCCCATACCCCAAGAATTATATTGATGAAGATTGTTAAAGCAGTCATATTTTATTTTATTTATTTATTGATATTTACAACTGTATAAAAAAATACAACAAGTAAATTTGATCATAATGACATAATATGATACAGGATGTAGAGAAACTACCCAGTAGTAGAACTCTAAAAACAGTTTACAATATAAGGTCACGAGGCCATCTTCTTTTCCGGCGCCTCGGAGGATTGCCAGGAATGGAAGAGGAAGCAAGGTTAGAAACTAGTGGGTTTGGGTGGTTAGGGAGTTTATTATGGAAGGAATAATATCGGGTTCGGGCTAGATCGGTTATATAAGGAACATTTAGGTCTTTATGGATGGTTTTATTAGTAACAAAATAAGGAGCATTGAGGATTTTACGAAGGAGTCATATTTTAAACCTAATTTTTAATAATCATTTCGTGTTACTATTAAAACACTTTATTGAGGAATGATTCTTGCGCCGAAGTCTTGGAATATTCGATGTGTTGCATCAATGTTCCTATGACATCGGCACTAAGGATGGTTGTGACGACATCGCCGGTTGCGTATGTTGGCTATTTTCCTCCTATGATTTGTGGCTTACGTATCTATTATTAACTTGGGAGATTTCTATATTTTCCTGAAAAATCTTGTTTCTTTTTTTTTTTCCATTTTTAAAATCCCTCCAGTATTTTTAAAAATAATTTTGTAGTAATAAGGCTGAACATCCATACTATTATTAGAAATTTTATTATTGTTTTCACTTCATAAAATATATACGCACTTATATCATCAAATGGAATTCCACTGATGTGTGAGTTTCGTGAGGAAACTTGTATCAGTGGTTTCAAGGATTCTAGACGTCCTTCTCTCCCCTCCAAAGTCGTTTAGTTGTCAGAACAACTTTCGGTTATAATTTTTTTCTCTAATATGTCTGTAAATTTTGTTTACAATTATGTAATTTTGTAGTCTTGCTTTTATTTTGTTGGAATGCTGGTTTGGAACGTGGTGGTTCCAGTTTTAGGTGTTATAAATACGACCAATGTCTTTGTTTATTTAAAAAAAAAAATTTAATTTTTTGAGGGTTGTTTTAAAGAGTTACTGGATGTTAGTAGATTGAAGATAGTTATTTAAGAACTTCTATTTGGGTTTCGGCTGGGTCCAGAATTTGTTAAAATATTTTATTCTCTACATCGCAATATTTTAAGCCTTTAGAAGCTTAATATTACTCTGACGCTGGTATTGTGCGTTGTATAATAATATTAATATGAACCGCTACAACCCATGAATGGGGGTTTTGTACTTTTTTATAGAACTGTTTTTAGAACAAAATTTACTTATGCAAGGAGATGTTTTTTTTAAGGTTACCCACTTTAAGAGGCTGACTAAACCCAGGAGGGCTCCTCAACGCATAGAGTTGACTCACGGCTAAATTTACAGAATGTCTTTCATAAGGATATTAAAAAATATAAAGTTAACTATATAGTTAAATAATGGTTGTATTATAATAAATTATAATGATTATGATAACAGTCATGAATAAATAAATAAGAATAAATTAAACATTAAAATAGTAAACAATTCAGGTGAGCACTTTTTTTTCTATATGGATATTAAAACAGGCTAACTGGTTATGTTCGCTATTGTAATGTATAATATATTTTTAACTGTTACTATAAAGTTTATAATTTATTATAATATAACCATTATTTAACTCTATCGTTAACTTTATATTTTTATCAATTATAATAAGTTAAATCCATTTAGCCTCAACATTTTTTTTTTTAAATTTACTTACATCTCTTACGTTTCGGCCACCTGACAATTGTTAAGGATAATCTATATTAGTGTACAGCTTTAATTACAATATTTTATATCAACAAATATAAAATAATTTTTAATTCCAAATTAGCATCCCTTAATTCCCAATATCACATTCAATTAGACTATAAAACAAAACTTTATTAGGGAAATCATATTTATTATTAATTAAAGTATGGGGTTTTCGGCTTTTTGTAAAGTAGTATGCTTTCTAAAACTATTGGAGTTTCTTCGTTATTGTGCGTTCTATGTTAGCCAACAATAAGTACTTCGTAGAGGAGGGCCGGTCTGTGAATACTTTTGTATATTATTAATTTGAGGCGGAGAGAAATTGTAGGTGATTAGGCCTGTATGCTGGTTAGGACAGCTTTATTTTCTAATGTCAGTAGCAAGCTGTCAGGGATGACCCAGGTACACAACCCACCCAACAATAGAATACCCAGGTACACTACCCACCTAACAATACAATATTCAGGTACACTACCCACCTAACAATACAATATTCAGGTACACTACCCACCTAACAATACAATATTCAGGTACACTACAGTCTGCCGGCCCGTTCTCCTTAAATATTACAGTTGGTCTTCTTGGGATTGACCGTAATATTCTGCCCTTCCAGTTTCTTGGTGATTTCTGTACCAACCTTCTCCGCCTCTCAAGAGACAACCGTAGATGGCTTTATATAAGCCGCTATAGTAACTCTTTTATACTTGGCTTCAACAGTTTCTTCTGTTTTTTTTTTTAATTGTATAATTAATATATATTTTCAATATCTTGATTGACGAAAAACAAACTTTTTTTCTTAATCTCACTTTTTTTGTATATTTACTTTTTGTAAAATTTCCTTATCACCAATTAATTGACCGATGACCGATGCCCCGTTTATCAGTTGCTTATCAATTTTTTGTTTAATCATTTATTGATAATCAGAACTATTTAATCTGTGTAATAAATAAATGTAATCTTGATAAATATGATTAGGTCATTCGATTAAGGCTTTTAAGGAAGCCTCCTGTTGTATTTCAAATTTATGTTCTGATTAATAGTTATCTGTTTTTATTAATTATAAGGTTTTATTTATTTATTTATTACTATTATATTCTAGAAACATATAGAGGGGATCAGCCTAAGAAGAAAAATAAACAACAAACTCTAAGTTAGAAATAAAAATAATAAACAAACAAAAATTAAAGAAGAAAAGAAAATATAACTACAAAAAATATATATGTACTTGGTGTAAGTTTCAAATATACAAAAATAATGAAATAATATTTTTTCTTAAATGTTACTAACAAAAAAAAAAAATCTGTTATATTTGTTTTAAGTAAAGATTGAGATACATTAAAATTATTTTTAAAAAAAAATTTACTAATTATAGATTATCAAAATATTTTATTATTAATAAGGTAGAAATAGAAAAAATAATTTACAAAAGGAACATTTTTCAATGGCCAAAAGTTAATTTTAGATTTTCAGTATTTATTTTATGATTAGTTGTGAAGTCGCCAATACCCGTTTCATCTATCAACTAAATTCGTCCATTGACCTGTGAGTATGAATCACGGTTATAAGAAATAAATTAATGTCGCCTTGAGAACTCTAAATACAGCCATTAATATTTTACTTAATATTAGGTTATAATTGAGGTGTTAAGTACCAGAGTGGGACCAACTCACAAACTTTTTTTTTTTTTTTGTTTTGTTTTTTGTAATACTGTTTATTTAGGGACTGTACGCATTTTGAAGGTGAATCCTTAAATTGAATAATCCTTAAATTTCTGTTGTCAAGGGACAGATTTTTGAAATATATTAATTTTTATAATCAAACAATTAGTTTTATTCTCAATTTCCACAATATGAGGTATGTTCTCAACGCCTCTATAATTACAGTTGAGAGGTATTATCATTTAATATAACCTTTAAATTGGATTTGAAATTTAATTCTGTTATTTACTCCAGTTTTATAAATTTAAATAATTATAATAACATTCCAATAATTTTATATGTCTAAAATAATCTTAAAGTTTTAATTATGGTCTAGAATATTAGTATTTATTTTGCAAGAAATATTAAAAATAATTGAAACCATGACCTCAAACATAAATTTTAGAAGATGAAAATTAATTTGCGCGTATAGTGAGGAGTATTCTATCAAAAACATATCCACTTTTTAAAAAAAGGTTTATTTTTGTTAAAATTAATAATTTTACTCTACTCTCCTATGATATTAGGAAGATTAGGCGTTGTATTTTATACCGACCTACTGAAATATGAATTTGAATTTTTTTTATCTGTTTGTCTTTGGGGATAGGTCCCATAGAAAAAGAGTTAGCTACAAATCTATACATTGGTAAATTATTTACAAAATTTCAAAAAAATAAAAAAGGAAAAAATTACAGAAACAAAAAAATAATCTAAATTTATTAACAATTAACTGCAAAAGAAATTCATACCTTCCTAAACATAGATACAACAATAAAAATTAACTAAATTTTCGTTGTATTATTTTTTTATGCATAGTTCGGAAATTTCTGCTAACACTTAGTTAAGGTTGAGTTCTTCCATTATAAAATAATTAAACAAAGACAAAAACAGGAAAAAGCTTAAAAATGATAAAACAATACAATGACCCCTCTGAGTGAAAAGGAAATAAAAACAACTGAAAACTGACAGAAGGTAATTGATGTTCACGGTAGCCTGTTCGAAAATTGATAAAGTAAATTATTTGGCACTCATTGAAATAATTATATTAACATATACATGATTTCGCTTAGAGAAAATAATTTCTCACGTTTTTCAATGCTCGGAGATCTAATTGTATTGAAATTTTCTTACGCAATGTACTGAAAAAGAATATGTTATTTCACTTACTGTTAATAATAGCCAAAGCTGTAGAATAGATATTTATTAAATGATTATAAATAAAATTTAAATTAAATATTTAGAATGATTCTCATAAAATAAGAAACGAAGAAGGAAAGGGAAGGCACACCTTAATGTTCGAATCATTTGGACATTTAAGGTGTGTCTTGTCCTTTCTCCTGATGAATATGTTACTTTTTTTTTATAATCCTTTTTATTGAACAATAATAATACAAGGTACTACAATTAAGGGCAATAAGCATTAGCGTTCTATGTCCATTCATTATTCATATAATATATATACAGACTAAACTAAGGACAAAATAATGTAGTAATAAAAAAATATAAATTAATAAATAATACATAATATAAAGGAAATTAAGTTGAAATAAAAATAAAATAAATATATTTGACTTACATCACTTATTGCATTACAAATTACTAATTAGTTGTTGCATCATTATGAAAATATCAACCATTTCGTGTGTCTTCATATTCAAGAATTGCTCCGTTCATGAACTTATTCGAAAGGTGAAATTTTTATTATTGTTTTTTCTAACCATTTAAAATTATTCTTAATCACTGTGAATCATTATTCAGGAACAATGAACTTACAAAATCGGTATTTAATGATAAATCTCTTAATTTATAGGAAGATGGTCAGCGTTCCGGTCAAAGGAGAAACAAAAATAGTTTACAACTATTTATTTTCCGACGTTTCGCCCCACTTTGCAGGGCTTCATCAGGGCTAAAAAGATACAAAATGATACAATGATAAGAATAAAATAAAAAATAATTTATTCTTTCTTTTATTCTTCTATCCTGACCATCTTCCTATACATCACTTTTTACGGTCAACTATGTATACATATATATAAAACTCATAAATTCGCATTAAATACTGAAATTAAAAAAATCTTTTAAATCAACTTTATTTAAGGTGAATAAGTAGAAACTATTATAATAATTTTATCGTATTACAATATTTTATTCTATTTTAGTAGATTATTCATCATTATAAAAGTTTCTTTAATTGTAGCAATTTTTGGTTTATTATTAAAAAGACCTTGATTTTTCTTTGTTGTCGGCTTATCGCCAGTTATACAAATATTTACCTCCGACGTAAAGATCTGACGTAGTTTGTTTAAATATTACGTGGAACATATACTTGTTTGATTTTCTTTGAAACTTATTGTTCTTAAAACAACTATTGATTTTAATCTTGCATTTGTACAATGTTACATTTCACTGATAATATTCTAATTTATCTATTAATAACACTTGATATTTACGATATCTTATTATACCTATTATTTTTTATTTTATTGTCTTTTTAATTCTCCCAATTTTCAAATTGCTGTATTGATCATTAGAAAACATTGAACCGAAAAGATAATCCTTCCTAGAAGATTGTAATCTATCTTAGAAGCAGATATCTCAGTGAACGTTCTGACTTATCAACACTAGTGACCAGATTTTATCAATATTTTTCAAATCCGTGACCATACTTAATGTAATTGTTTAAACAATTACTGAAGAGTCAAAGAACGCTCCATAAGATTTTTCGTATCTCCTTCCAGTCAGAAACATCTAACCTCATCTGGAACTATTTGTAAATTATCTTTCCTCATTTATTAGTTCTAGAGATTATTCACGTTGGGCCAGGTATTCATATCATCTTATTGAGAAGTGTGATGGTTCTGGAAAAGGTAAATATCTTTTACTGTTGTATATGAGATCTACACTATCGTGAAACGAAGTAATAAAATTCTTTTGCTGAAAGGAAAATAATTTAATTATGTACTTTTATATTATATATTTATCTAGCATATCATTCCCATATATTAACTCACTTGTGCTATTTAATATGATCTTGCATATTTTTCATATTTGCCATTTATCATAAAACAATGTCCAATATTTGTCTTATTGAAAAATCAATTATAAATTTTCAGGTTTGTTATCTAATTGTAGAATTAGATATCATACCTGAAAATTCCATGAAGATATCATACCATCTTGTAGATGATGGTAGCGTTCTGAAATAAAACTGAAAAAAAAAATTGTTTTCCTGCTTTATATGGAAGTAAGGGGGAATATTCGTTTAATAGTGTACAGCACACAACACATACAACAGTAAAAAATATTTACCGAAATCATACAAGTATTTTTCAAAAATATTTAATCTACTGTAATTGTATTATTAGGTTTCAGCCCTTTCTTATATTCAAATTGATTATTATGATCTATTGTTATGGTTTCTAAAACATTATAACTTGTCATGCATACGGCTTGAAGCTGTACTTGTTAACGTAGTACGATCCTAAATTGTTGGTTAAACATTTTTGGCACTATCCTGATAGATACATACTAAAAACATAATGCAGTAGAAACATAATGTAGGAGATAAACGAGATGAAAAAGTAAAGCAAAAAGGCTGACCTTAAAATGGATGGGCCAGGGGCGTGGCAGAGGAGCAAGGAAAGAGTACATGCCAATTCACTGTCTTCTTTTTCAGTTAAGATTGCAATAGCGGGCATTACTGTTATTCTAAACGTTACCCTAGCCTCCGTGGGCGTGGCCTTTTTGGCTTCACTTTTTCTTTCAAGGAGAGTAGGGTTATGCCACCTCCCTGGGTTATGATTGGTTTCGAAATCGCCAAAGAAAGGTTAAATGCAGTTCTATGTTTTTCGTAATCTATTTATAGTAGTATTATAAATAGTTTAGAATTCTCCTATACTATTTTTTTTTTAGATGAACTTCTATAAAAAATTTACCATAAAAATTATTTCTTTTTGTTTTAATTATCTAACTAATTAAAAAAATTGGCTGTCGTATCTAGAAATTTTTAAAGACTGTGGTGATAGATTATAATAGTTAGTTTAAAAATTGCTAAGGAAAGATTAAATATGGTTTTTTTTAAATTAATCTATTTATCTATTATAAATATTTAAAAATTCACCTTATTCTATTTTATTTTTATTTCTTATTATCTATTAATTTAACTATAAATTTTTCTTTCGTTTGAAATTTTTAAAATTATGGTGATGGATAGATTGTAATTACTGGTTTCGAAATCATCAAAGATAGGTTAAGTGTGTGGTTCTTTGTTTTTCTTAATTTATAGATTTGAATTATGAATAATGAACAATTTTCCCTTATTATTATTGTTTTCCATTAACAACCATGAATAAGATAATTTTTAAAAAAGGTAACTTTTTGTTTAAATTATCTAATAGTTCAATTAGTATTGTTTTTCTTTTCGTATCTGGACTTTAATATGTTTAAATTACTCTGATAATTTCTTCTATTAAATAACTTACCGAACTTCTTATGTTTTAGAACATCACCTTTCGACCGTTTATTTTTTGTAACAGTCCATTTATAAAGAAAAATCGGATTTAGTTCTATGGTTCCATATATTTACTATGTTTATTGGTTTAGACTCCTGAAGGGATAAATTCAACATAAATATTTGTTGTGCCTAAATAGTAAATTTCAATTATGCTACAATAATAATCATATGTGAAATTAATAGCTCTTTTAAGTCAGTGGTACTAATTAGTTTATGATAAATGAATGAGGAGAGGAAAAACTTGGTTTATTGATTTGGTTCCAGGCCGCTGCCTATTGGCCCCATCAGCCGGCTCTCATCGTATTACTGAACAAACTTTGTGCTTAATTAATGTATAAATATTTTAATTGATTAATAATAACTTTTTATTTTTTTTTGAAGATGTAATATCCTTCATAGCAGGCTGGTATTCTGTTCTGTTCGTGCGACTTCGGAAGATTGTTTCTAAAACCTTCATTTTTAACTTTGTTAGTCTCAAAAATATGTTAAAAAGTTTTAATCAAAACTTATTTATTTTGAATAAATTAGTAATGCTGTATCAAACTCTTTCAAGGAAACATTAAACCATTGCTTACTTCTTTATTACATATTAAAAAAAAAAAACTTATTAAATTGTTATTTTTAACAATTTAATAACAATCATCTCGATGATATATTTCGAAGAAACCTAAAAAAAAAATGACAAGTTGATTAAAGAGCATATAATTAATTATATTTAAAAAAATATTACATCGTTAGCTCATCACAGCATAATAAGCAAAATAATTTCAATTTTTTGAAAATTCCAAAAGTTTAGACTAAATTATAAATTGTAAGGGGAATAAAAGAAAATATCTATATCACATATATATTAATAAGGTAAATTTTAAGACCTACGTTGTGAGAGCATTGTGAAGGCATCATTAATAATTTAAACTAAATAAAATGGAATAAGATAATGGTGTATAAAAAAAAATAAATAAATAAAAAAAAAATAATAAAAAAAAATGAGAATTGATAAAGTTTTGGAATTTTTGGCTTAGCAAAATTCAAACACAAGGAACCCAGAAGACGAAGGACTCCAAAACGTCGGTGTAGTATAAACATTTTTTTTTTACGAAATATAAATACATAAATTTTGGAAAGGAGAAAAAAAGAAAATCACTAAATACTTATATGATGGAAAAATTGTTTCATGCTGGACAAAATGACGGCTCAATTTGGTTTTAAGAATTATATGCCATGTTGTAATGTTCGTTTGTAAATAAAAACGTATTTAGTATTAATAAAAATTTGGTAATTTATTTATTTTTTAACTGAAAAATATAACAATGCATTTTAAAATGAGTTAATTTTATTTCATTCTGTTTTATATATTTGTTGTCAATTAAAACAATTTCACATGTTATGCTAGGCGTCTTTATTTTTAAATTGTTATTTATTGCAGTTTTGAAAATTAGCCGATTTAAGTACAAAACTTCCTAAAGTTGATAAAAAAATTATAAAAGTAGGAACGTATTTAATTTATCATTGGAAAATATTGATACAACATTATAACTCTTAGAAAAATATTTAGTAGAAATATGTTTTAATACAATTATTAAATTTTTAAATAATAAAATTAATTAGAAATTTTGTTTATTAGCTGTATTAAACCGATAAAAGATTTTAACCTGATATGTGGTTGGGTTTCTCTTAAAATGGCGAATACAAAAGCTTTCACGAGAAATTTTTTATACGTACCTGACTGGAAAATCCTAATTGTACTTCACATAGTAAACTTATTAGTATTATAACCATTGAGTAAGGAAAAATACCTTATTAGTTGAATTCTAATTTGTTCATATCTTTTAAATGAACAGAGGCGATGTACAAATAAAATACCATTTATATTCATCATACATATCATATTATAAATTTATCTGTTATAAACACCGCACTTATTCTTATAAATTTATTTAATTTTTTTTGCTTAGTGAGGGTAGATGGCAGCATAATTTACTTTGTTCTTTATTCTTCCACTAGAATTCGTGATTTATTAAAAATTGAAGTTCCGCTAAAGAGTTAATTTTCCTCCTGAATTTAATCAGCTTGATTTAGCAAGAAGTTAATTAAGTATGGATGAGAACTTTAATTCGTTTTCAAGATATTTTTAATCATTCCTCGGAGCTGTGAATAATTATTTCGGAACAATGAACTGTTATGAATCATAACTGATGATTTTTTCCTCAGTATTAAAATCCTTAATCCCAGGATTTGACATGCGCAAGTCAATATTTTTTGTTTGTGCTGACATTTTTATACTTTTTTCTTACTAATTTTTTTACTGACTAAAATGTTTGTTGATTCGATATATATATATTAAAGCTATTAAAACATATTTCTACTAAATATTTTCTAAGAGTTATAACGTTGTATCAATATTTTCCAATGATAAATTAAATACGCTCCTACTTCTATAATTTTTTTACCAACTTTAGGAAGTTTTGTTCTTAAATCGGCTAATTTTCAAAACTGCAATAAATAACAATTTAAAAAGAAAGACGCCTAGCATAACATGTGAAATTGTTTTAAATGACAACAAATATATAAAACAGAATGAAATAAAATTAACTCATTTTAAAATGCATTGTTATATTTTTCAGTTAAAAAATAAATAAATTACCAAATTTTTATGAATGCTAAATACGTTTTTATTTACAAACGAACATTACAACATGACATATAATTCTTAAAACCAAATTGAGCCGTCATTTTGTCCAGCATGAAACAATTGTATATATATAAAACTATTAACGAAATAATGATTTGGAATATTGTAAATGTTAAAATAATGAAGAATTTTATTATCAAAAAGCAATACTCACTTTTGAAAAGTAAATTTTTTTTACGCATTACAATTTTACACTGGAAACGTTTTTAAGTTTATTTAAAAATTTTAATTTTCCCTGATCAATCTGTTACTTATTCGGTTTTGAATGTGGGTGCAGTAGTTAATTTTTTGCTCTGTTACTATGGCTGTGAGTTAACTCTGTGGGTTCAGGAGCCATTAATTGGGGACAAATCTGGCGGTTGAACATGATCTTGAAAAAAATCACCTTGTCTAACCATTGTTCCAAAATCAGTATCGACAATTTCTTACGAAGTATTGAACTCCTTACATTTAATGGGTTTACATTATTGCGTTGGGTGTATCAAATTAACATTTTCATGGTAGCTTAACTTCGTGAGAGGTTACCATAATAACTTTCACAATGTAGATATATTGACTTTTGATATAAAACTCAATTATTAATAATCTGATTTTTGCGTTTATTTATAAGTTTTTTTAAATTTATCAAATCCTAGATCAGTGGGTGACGAATGTGCATCACAGGATATCGTGATAATAATATTTAATATTTATTAAGATTTTGCATTTTAGAGGTAGAATTCATACAAATGGTTGAATTTATATAAAATGAGAACACCTCCTTATCCTTATCTCCTTGTCTATGCTATGTTTACAACCCGTAGGCCACTTAGGCTTATGAGTTAGTAAAGTAAAAAATAGTATTTGTAGGTAGGTGTTCTACCACTAAACTACCGATGCTGGGTTTATGAGGCATAATATACAATTTTTTTTTATGAGTAAAGACATAATTTACAAATTTTCGAGTTATTATTAGAACTAAACTCGAACTTCTTCATGAGTTCCAGCGGTTTTTTTAATTTTATTTATTTATTTGTGACTAGTTATCTATTATTAATGGTTACCTGTTGAATTTTTTAGACTATACTTACAGTCTCTTTGATATTTTGTTTTAGCAATATTTCCAGCATTTAGTTTGTTCTTTTTTCTCTTCTTTTTCTAGATATTCTACCGCTTAAAAGATAATTGGGCCGCAATTTTTGTTACCCGACATGGGTGCCGTGGAATTTTTGACGCCCAAAAAAGGGCGCCACGGCTAAAAAAGTTTGGGAACCGCTGACCTAGAAAAAAGGCTGAAATTCTCGACCAACTCGAATTATGTTAGTCTTATTTTTATCGTTGCTTACTAGAATCTTTAAATAAAAAAAAAGAACTATTGCCCTTTTAGGTATATCTATGTAAAAAGGTAGTGCTAGAGCACAAGTTGATACGACAATAGCTAGAACAAATTCATTCTATACTATATGTCAAATGTCAGTTTTTATTTGAACAGATAACCGTTTATCGCCTCGTGTGCTGCCAATCGGGTCACGTGAAGAAGTCGATCAGTATTTAATTTTTCCTAATATTGATTTATCTTTTTGGATTAATTGTTTTATGTATACTGCTTATATGATAGTTTAGGTGGTTTAGTTATGATATCTTGATGTATGATATCATTTTAGACAAGCTATTAATAAGGGTGAATCATTTTGATACGTATCGTAAAGTAACATTCAATTTGATAAATTGACTGTGCAAACAGCGCCATCGGATATAGTGGTGCTTGTTAACATGAATCAACCTGCAATTATATCTGCCGCTTTCAGGAATTTATCAGGCACTTGAAGTACCTACTGCCTTTAAGATATATGGGACTGGTAACAGAGGCAACTTCAAGAAGGCTTCACGTACATAGAGGTACATACACTACTTTAAACAAAGCCTCATCCTTCCTCTATTATCTATAGGTTGACAACGTAATCTTCTTGTATAATTTATTTTTAAATTTAGTATTTCTAATTTTGATTTAAAACTTATAAATATGTGTATAAACTTCAATTGCCCTTTCTTGTCAATTATCTTCCTTTCATTATATTTTATTAGAGGTTATGATTTATGATATGATAGATAGTTTTGTTTAATTTATCCCCTTAATTTTATTATTATTATTTTTCAATTTATATATCAGGGATACATAGCGAAAAACATCAATTTTATATTAGTGCATAAGAAGGAACCTGTGTTAATTTGTTAATTTATATTCAGTAGCTCATTTGAGTTTTTCCTTTTGTGACCAAGCTTTAATTTCATTAGCACTTATTTATGATAGGCACAAGTTTTAGCTTGGCATATTAAAGTTATTATTACATGATGTATCTTCAAACAACCTTGTCCTTGAAATTGCTGTAACACATAGTTAAGAAAAAAAAAAAAGTAAAATAATTAACAAATTTGTATAGTTGAAAATAAACGTATATAATAAGATACCATAAATAAATATGACATTGTTATCTTATAAATTTATTCTCGTGCCATGAAAGTGGGTCATTATAGTTGACCCTGTTATCTCCGAGATTCTTGGTAACTCTCATCAATGACAATTGTTAAATTACTCAATAATTATTTACAATTCCGCTCGACTATTTAACACATCTCGTTAAGTAAGAAGTTTCTCTGAAGTCTTTAGTGTTATTTTTTCCTTCTGTATCGCTCCCAGATGTAGGTAACCTTGGTTCCAGCCTTCATCGTTCCCCTGAAGTCAAACTACTTCAATTTACCTTTTAGAAGTTGTGTTTAGCCCTCGTTCGGATTTAATTGAAGTAATCCGTGACCCCATTCCTAGCTTAGGTATTTATTCAATTGCATGCCAGCAACGTAAAAATAAAAAATAAATGTTTAATTTGATTATATATTATTAGATAATATATCTCGTAACTATTTGATATCGTAAAATGATATTGATATTACTTTTTTTTTTCTGTAATTTGTGTTTATAAAAATTTACTATCCTTGTAATTATTTGGGGCTAGGAATCGCTTGCGTCAAAGACATCTCATTAGTTACTTTTTTGTTTTTTAGTAAAACTTCTATGACGTAAGTTAATTCTTTCACTCTCTGACTTAAGATATTTGATTTTTAATTATTATTTTTTAAATAGAAATACTATAAATGGATCCTGTTTAACCGGCTCCTCCGACTCCGGAAAAAAATGGTTAGGAAAGTCTAAGTTTGGTGGAACGAAACAAAACAACTGACAATAACAAATTTAACTTAATCATATATTAATTTATATTCCCTATGAATTATATGTTTTTTATTTCATATTAGTTTTTAAGTTGCTTTTAATTTATACATTCCCTATTAAGATAGATTAACAATCTACGTTTCGTTTCTTCCTATCGTCATTTACGCCCCATTATCATCAACAATTTTTAAGTGTAAAATCAATATACGAAATGGATACGGAACGTAAATCACCTTTGACGGGCGATTTGTTGATGATGACTAATATAGGACGGATAAGCGGGGTTTCTTTGTTTCTTTTTTGCGTGTGTCTGTCTGATCTGCCCTAACAATATCCGAATTATTGAAACATTCACTGATTTTTTGTTAATTTATTTTTAAGAAACTTAAGGCTTTGTGGTAATATCTTAGAAATCAATAATTATTATTTTTTTTTTTTTCAAAATGCAGTTAAATTGCAAATGCTCAGTTATGTCCTCTTTGTTTCTTTAGGCTTGTTCTACTTCCAAAGCACTCTTGACGACTTCCTTCATTAATTATATAGCACTGTTAAAATTATTCAAACCTAATTGTATATATGTATATATAGTTGACCGTAAAAATTGATATATAAGAAGATGGTCAGGGTTGCGGTCAAAAGTGAAACAAAAATAGTTTACAACT